>NW_008751724.1:1013393-1030934 GCF_000715545.1 Opisthorchis viverrini
AACATTTAGCTGACACTGCACACAACGTGATACCCAGCCAAAGTTTCCGCGTTGTTTACAAGGCGCCGGCTAACCAACCCAGATCAGCACAGCAGCGCACAATTGCAGTGGCTGAAGCTATCGCCATACGACATCGCGACCCGATCCTTTGTCGGCAAAAACGCTTTGTTCGTGTGTTGTACTTACCATGGTCCAACTCACCTCCCCTCACACATGCATCGTGTGCTGAATACACAACTACAACACCCCCCGAGCTGACTAGCTCAAGTCATCCTATTGGCGACCTGAACTAATGGTTCTTTGATAGGTAGCCAGTGTCATCTCACTCGATTCCCTGTCCATTGACACCATACTCATTCAAATATGTTAAATACCGCTCTCTTAACCTTTGCAATTGTATGACTTAAAAATACCTTGCCGAAAACATGTTCGTCGACCCATCTGTGTTCTTATTATAAATGGGAATTTTCGGAATATTTATTCAATTTATCAGCTATGAACCATGTACCATAAATATGTTGTTTCCAGCTGCTGCAGTTTCGGTTACGGTGAAACGAGAATGGGGGACGTATAACCAAGCGAAAGCATGTTCACTTTGTTCGGAAATTGGGTAGCTACATAATGAAGACGATCGCCTTGATGCACGACCGCCACCGATTGTGTGATAGACTCTTAAAAAAATGACTCACGAGATTGCCTAATTTTTTTCGACAGCCTACGAACGATTCTGCCTTTCTTAGGGCCCCAGAGATAGATGCTGTATCCGACCTCATTTGCTACATAAACGAAAATTGTATTGAATTCCCCAAATACACTCACTTGTGCACCACTTTGGTTTTCACGGAAGGCTCTACTGAGAGATTCAGTTGGCATTCCCCTGAGTCTTTCGTCAAATCCAAGTTTGTGTGCAAATGGGTTTAGTCGATGAGAATAGTTCACGCCGTCAGAACTTTCTACCAAGAACAGAGTAAAACTTTCAGCCTCTGACATTCAATCCACGTTCAAGAAAATGCTCTCTCCTAGGTACATCGTGAAATTTGACAACTCTAAGATCATAAGTAGATGTACAACGGTTTATGGAGGTATTTTTGAAAACGTTTCATTGTACTTCTATTTCTGCCTTTCCAAATGGTCAATGTATCGATATAAATCCACCAGTTTAGACGAGATATCGCTGTTGTAGGCGAAGAATACAATGAGTCACATTTTTTACCCGCCTGGAAGCGAACAGAGTTTGAAAGCTTTGTGAAGACTGACAATGTCTGTCTTATTCATTCACTTACATTAGACTACTATCTTTGCGTGGTATCATTGAACCCACGATCACAGTTGTTTCAGATCTGATCACGTTCTTACATTTGTAGGAAAAAGATCGCTCCAAAAAATTCCCGTTCACCAGCTAAACACAATTATTTAATTTTGTTTTGTGTTCTTCTGAAGATGGGTTGCAGTTCGAGGCAGTGTTACAAGAATCGGTTTCTTAGGTGTTTTTCTTCCAGTAACAAGTTTGCTGAAATTACCAAAGTCAATAAATTTAACGTGATATGTTTTAAAACACAACTTTGATGACCTTGACAGCGTGATGTGTGCAAGGTTGGTGAAAACCCTTTGACCGCGCATTACTGGTTTCGATCTTGCGAACCATCGTAGAAATTCCATCAATCCTTGAACGACAGGTGAACCTAAACATGTGATTATGCAAACTATTTAAATGTTAGCGTGAGATTCGAAGAAAGTGATTATTTACTATTGTTAAATAGTACCAAAATTCAACAATATTCTTTAATATTCGGTAAATTGTACCGTTATTGTCAAGTGGAAAAAGCTCGTGGTTTGTACCCACATGACTCATTCTACAGACAACATTTAGTTCTAAACTCCCTAGATAAGGGGCTAATTCGTCTATACTTTTAACATTTCTGTTCAAATAGCCGCAGAGCATTGATGAGTATAAGATTTGATTGAGTATAATCGTCCCTACTCTAAATAAAACCGTATCTATTAGGAAAACATCGGTTAGCCGAGAAGTGATACAGAAAAGCAAAGAAAATTACAGTAAAATACCTGAGCACGTTTGGCAAGCAGCTTGAACAACATCGATGTCCACAGTCTTCAAACAAAATCGGAACTCGTAGTGCGTTCCCACAACTGATGCACTTATGAACATCATCCAGAGGATCGACGAATAAAATCTCACTCCCGGAAGGTCCTGTGCTTCCCGCGGTTGTCTCAGTGGTCGTCTTAGCTATTTGTGTTGTGGGCGCCGCAGGTTTTTCTGGCTTCGCCTCCGGAGCCTCAGAAGTAGATTGTTGTGCCTTCAATCCCGGTTGTTCTTCCGTAGCCTCGCCATGATTTTCTTTGTGTGACCTTTTACTCTTCTTTTTTGAAGCTCCTGATGTCTTGTCTTTGTCCGGTTGCTCCCCCTCTGCCTGTGGTTGCTGCTCCAAACTGGCATTTTCAGGTTCTTTCTGAGACTTCTTCTTGCTCTTCTTCTTTGCCTTGTCTTTGTTGTCTACACGAGAAATGACAATAAAAATGTAGTAAGGATTAAAAGTAAGGCTTTTTTATAAAATTCATGCAATAAAACTCAAAATCAATAGAATTGTTGAACCAACTGTCTCGTGTACTTCAGCATTGCTTTCAGGAGTGTATTTATTTCAGCATCTTGCAACAAGAATGTCAAGTCATGTGGCTCACCAGACCAAGCTACGTGTATCGCTCTTCTACTAATGGGGAACACTTTAGTGTAGTTACCAAAGAAGGCTTGTATCGTTAGTCAAAGTAAAAAGAGTTCACAGTCATTTAGTTGTATGGCTAAGAGTTCTGAGACTTGGCTCCTCAAAATTTGTTTTTCAATATTAGTCATAATTCAGAGGAAATTATTTGGAAGCTCAAAAATTTGTTTTTCAATATTAGTCACAATTCAGAGGAAATTATTTGGAAGCTCAAAAATAGTGCTTTTGGGTTTTGGTGTACCCACATTTGCACCCCCCTTCAAGTGCCTCTTATGGTTCGACTGACCTTCTGACGAACTGCACCTTTCAAGGAATATGCACGCAGTGATAACGGAGTTTAGTTCACGAAGTAACTCATCCCAAGAAATCCTAGGTACTCAACCCCGGATTTCCACATATCCATCAACTACTAAAGTCACAAATACCGGAGGTTCCTGCAAAAAACAGCGCGCGACAAATTGTTTGTAATTGGTGAACTCTGAATAAGAATGAAGGTAGTGAACAAAGCTTGTTTTCGGCGATTGTTTTTCTTGGCTAATACATCACAAATTTATATGGTAGCAGAAATCACGTGGATAAGGTTAAGATCGGGCTACATACACTTTAGAGAAATAGGAATTAAAGGAAGCGGGGTTTGGATGAGGGATAGGTCAATGGATCATGGGATCAGACAAGTGACGTCAATGTCAGACAGACTTGTGGGACCGGATGTTTCGTAGGTCAGTTCAAGTTCAGAAGTCGCATAAGTTTCTTTCGAATGCAAAGTTGCGGATCCAGCATTCGGATTCCAACCGCCTCTGCGATCGATAGTATTCTGAATCGTACCAGTCGTGATCGCTTTAGAGGTACCCGGTATGTGATAGTGAATGCATGCTCTTTGTCGATGAGATGACTGGTTTCGGCCAAATGTGATGCAATCGCGCTTGAGCCTGGTTTCTTCCCACTACCACTCAGAGATTCGGAATTGTGTTCTCGCATTCTGTCCGACAAATTCCTTGTCGTACGACCAACATATGATGCTCGGCACGAGCATACAAATGAAAACACAGAAAAGCTGGTCGTAGAACGTGGCAATATGTCCTTCAAGCGGATTTTGATAGTGAGGTTGGAGTTGAAGCTCAAACATAGATTACCGGCCAAGTATGTCGCATCAACAGAGTGTCTAAGCCTTCTGATGATTAGTTCAGCAATCAAGTCACCTTGAATAGAAGCCTCATGTATACGGGCTTCTTCCTAACAGAACATTGTGTAGATTTGGGCTTAACGGCTTCCATAGTTTTGGGTACGAACCTTTCAGGACATCCGTTCTGCAGGAATGTGCATCCCAAGAACTTTAGTTCCTCTTCTAAGCAGCCGGGTGAGCATATTTTCATTGCTCTCCCAGTCAGGCATCTAATTAGGTTACGTTTTTCTTGCAACGGAACGAAGCTATCAAAGTGAATTCACTGGCATTTCCACGTTTGCTTTCTGTGGACCTTGAGTTCTATGGTCCTGTCAGTCTTCTTTTTAACATTGACATCAAAGAAACTTAACTGTCCGTTCTGCTCTGATTCAACAGTGACCTTGATATTAGTATGGACTGAATTGAAATTACTTAGTACGTCTGTTGTGCTGATGGTTTTGTCGGCAAGTACGAAAATGTCGTCCACGTAGCGACGATATAATTTTAAACCGTCCAATGAGTGAGTCTAATTTTTGGATCTCTAGCTTGGTCATGAAAAAATCTGCCAATATGGGACCTAGAGGAGACCCAACCGGGACCCTGTACTTCTTTCGATAAATTTGATTGTTGAAAGTAAATTTAACATTGTAGGTACAAAGGATCAGGAGTTCCTTAAGATCCGAGATGAGAATTCCAATATCTTTGCCGTTACATTCAATCAAGTCACAAACATAGTTTATTGTCTCAGTGAGTGTTCTGTTGGTGAACAAGGACTCGTACGACCAATTGTTACTGTCCAAGCCAGGTAAAGGCTCGGGAATGGTCTTAATGAATAGGTCCAACTACATTGATAAGATGACTACCATCCTCTCAGACAGATCCAAATTTAAGAAAATGGAATCCGAGAAAGACAAGTCGCATGTGATTGAAAGAGCGGTGTCCAAAATATAAAGACGTCTTAAACAATCCAGAAGCATTGACACCAAGACTTTCGAGCTTATCCGCCCCACTGGCACAACGATCCCTCGGCTCTATGGTCCCTCGAAAGTGCCCAAACCCGGCCTACCTCTCAGGCCCATCCTCGATATGTCTAACTCTCCTTACCATGTTTTGGCTGAATGGCTTGTCAGTCTGTTAGAACCAATCGGGAGAGAAGTATCGATAAAGAGCTCAAGAGACAGTTCTGATTTCGTCGATCAGATTGGAGGTTTGAAAGCTGATAAACACTGCATGTTCTCCCTGAATATTTTCACTTTCAAATCTACACCACGTGAGACAGCAACCACCGCTGATCTCACACAGCAAAACTGTTCGCACCAAATTCTTGATTCTTCGTTCACTTTTATAGGGCCTACACAATTCCTGCTGTGGGTAATGTCGTGAATGTGGGGTTTAAACCCTGTGTCCTACAGAATAGAATGCTATTAAGATGAAAATTCTTCGTTTGGTTTCTATCTTATTTCATTAAAGTCGAAAGGACTTCAGCCGATCCAGAAGAATGAAAATTTGCCCCCAGTTTTTGGCTACTTAATTATTCCAAGTAGCGTGTGAAATGACCGGCGCTGTGTGCTGAAGAAGAGCATCTCGACGGTAATTTGAAAAAAAACGAGCACAAGTTGGGAAATGTACTAACGCGCACGGTACGTTGGAATCAACAGCCTACCCATTTAAAGCCCTGCAGCGTCTCCAGCTTACGATGCCTTCTAGCTTGAAGCATGACAGCTTTTGCACCCTAGGAAAGTAAGAACATCCTTTGACGCAGAAAACAATAGCTATGCATTCTGTGTTTCATCGTTCACGAATTCGTTCTTCCTGTCACACTCTGAGCAAAAGCATACTCTGAGGAACAAACACGATCAAACCATATGAGCCTGCTTCTTGAAACGATACTAGTTATAGAAGCCTCATTAGGTAAGAATATTCTTATTCTTCTTTTTACTCGAACATCAAACCGGATTTATATACGAATAAACACTCATTTTTGAAACGGGCCCCAAATTTATCCCTCAGCTACAATTTTTTTCCTTTGAAAGTGTTTCCAAACAGCCACATAGCATTTTAGCAGAGATGATGATCAAGATATCAACGTGTTTTTTTAAACTTGGAGATACGTACAGGGTTAATTCCCTGTCATCTAAAATTCCATACAGCTTCGATGTAAGAATAATCTGAAGAATATTGTGAACTCAAAATCCAGGCAATAATTCTCTTAAACTCAACTTAGTCTGCAGATGTGTGTTTACCTTTACAAATGTAGTTTCTTGTTTTGATTATATGCGAACTGTTCCCTATTGTTTCGTCTTTAAACAAAGCAGTTCTGTAAACATTTCTTCAAAATGAAAGGGTTTAAAGGATAACATTCCGTGTTAGCCGCTCAAAGACTGCCAGTTAGGAGATCAAACAAGTTTTATCCGACTATTCTGCAATATTCTACTAACAGAAAAATATGTACAAATCAAATTGAGTTTGTCAAAGGCATGCACCTAATTTCTATATTGGATTAGACTCCCGTTCTAATTTCTATAATCGAATAAGACTCCCGTTCTTAGAAGACCACCACTGATTACCATACTTACCTGAATATAGGAGGACCACATAGTGACAAATCATCCGTAGAAGTCCCGGTTTGCAATCGGACGAATTTATTTGTTTTCGTTCAACAACAAATCTGTATCTCTATGGTGAACAAGCCCCATAACTTGTTTTGTTTGTGGAAAACTTTGAGATTGTTATGGCGACCGGTACTGCACTCCCAGAGTTATTTTACAAGGCAGACGTGAATTCAGCTGGCAGTGTCAACAAGGTTGGACAGACATACAATCCCTCACTTAGAAAGACTCAATTGTAGAGGCTGCTGGAAGACGTTTAATTTGTGTTTGTTTATAGCGTACACATTAATGCGACTTCCACCTCAAAAGAATTGAAAATTTCGAAAGTTCGAAATTCAAGCCAACCACACTGAGCAGTGGTCGTTTTAAACAATGTGCTGTCTGCAGTGAGGACTGGATTTAGTCTGATGGGTTTAAACAAACTGGGCGGACGTTCGTTTTTTGCGTTATTTATTGTGTTGTTGCTTTTAACACAAAAACTATATGATATATGTCATCGCCGGTGTGTCAAATGTATATTACAACATACAATATTTTACTGCTAGTGTGTTGTTTGATATTATATTGATGTATGATGCACAATTTTACGGGTATATCGTCTCCGATCTAGCGTTACTATTGTTTACTGTATTTTGATTGACCGGTTTCTGACGCGAGTCTCCAGGCTGGGTGAAAAGAATTAGACTGAATACTTATCATGTTGAAGGAAATTCGAAGTTACACTGGAGAGCGGGGTGATGCTGGTTATCCGATCAGGGTTTCTTCAACACTAGTCGTCAGCTGTTAGAAGCACTTAGCACTCAGTTGATCCCGTTTATAGCAATCACTCACACCTGACGTTTTGCTTCTGTGTTCCGGCAGCATTCCACAAAAGGATAACCCTCAAACTTTTTAAAATGGACTAAACTTCATCAGGAGTTTTGCGCAAAATCAGGACGCAGTCAAACAATCTTTCGAGTAAACTTTTGAAATCCTCTACTTTGAAGCAAAATTTCGATAGGGTCAATAGCGTTTACATATTGAAATGAGGGAAGAAAGTGTTCTTGCATCTAGTATCAAAGAATGTGTTAGAAATGCAGATAGGAGCGGTCTGGAATCTTCGTTTCTTCATAAGCTGATTGTTATTATTCATTGATTAATGTAGAACCTTAGTTAAGGTCTCCACTACTTTCAATTTAGCAATCAGTAGCATCGTATCGCATAATAGGGTTCGAGCTCTATGTTAGGACCTAACTAGACTGCAAACTGTGACCAGTAGTGAAACACTCAGCACATGTTTTAAGATAATTCAATGCAATACTAATTACTCCTAACAGTAGGAAACAACGGTTGATTCATATCATTCTGAGTTGATGACAAATGATGACCGACTACTGGCCGTTTAAATAATTCTCATGTTGGTTAGCCCAATGTTTCATCAGGCAAACTTGAACTCCACATGTCCGTCATTCCATTCACGTTAGAAACAAAGTTTTGATTCCTCTGTTCTTTTGACGAAACTGATTCAGCGCTACAGCTAAGTGTCGAAGACGACAAAATAGTTATTACTGTGCATTGGCGATTGCGTTTTACTTCGCAGAGTGACAAAGTTGGCAGTGGTTCTACAATCACTCCGGTCAAATCTAGCCTCTTCTCATTCTAGCTTATATCCAGAACTCGGCCTTTGCACGTGCAATTGCACGGTGGATCGTCCCAGCCTGCTCATGAAAACAACAAAACTTTTGTGAAGCCGATTCCCTAATCTATTATTTCCCATCATCTGTGCTCGAAGATGTTAGGTCACAAAATACGCTCGAGTAAGATGGAGTGTTCTATCTGGTGATTTTACCTATTCCTGATACCTCTTCGTTTAATTACTCAAAAACCTGGACTTGATAGACTGTACATCGCAATCAAATTATCCAGAATGAATAATGATTTTATCGCCCAGTATTAATGTTTGAGCTGATATTCACGTAACTGTAACTCGGAAAATATCAAAGATAATGTGCCCGGCAGGTCTAATGCTTTCGAGATGCTACCAAGTCCTCACTTCGAAGGTATGGAGCCTCATCATTTCTTTACCGACTAATATGGATAGTAAAAGGTGCATTTTATTTAAACTAGCTACAGTTCAAAGACTTTCTAAGGAAAACTAGAGCCGAGGAAATGGCAGCTTTTGCAGTTATACTGAAGAAACTTTCTAAAGTGAGAAGAAACAACTGAGGTTTGGGCGGATGCGTGGCCTAAAACCTGCTTGCTATCCAGATATCATGTAAATACCGCGAGCTGGTTGTGCACAATAGGCAAAGGAAAAATGTGCACCTAAAAAGCATTCTCAATTTTTTGGAAGTTCGTGCTCGATAGAGATCACCTGTTGAAAGATGAAAATTAGGCTTGGTCCCTCTAGTTAAACCCTACAGTCGGAGGGTTTTCACTTCATTGACAGAATGAACAAATGGCACATTGTAAAATCAAATAGAACCTGTATGATAACAGCTATGACGGTTTTCAGAAACCGTAATCATTTCATATTCCATCAGCATCTCAAAAAATCATTCTACCAGTAGATGTCTCAATCTAGTCCAAAACACCCAGGTCCTTGATTATGTGGCTATCAGCCTATTCGCCCAGCCTGGAATTTTACTTGCAGTTCAAGAGGTCTTCTGATCAACAGCCAAATAAATAATCGCCCTAGTAACCAACATTTTGACACATTGCTTGTCCATAAACGGTACCTACTTGTTCTCCCATTGTCTATTCACTGATTTTTGTGCACGTGTACAATGCCCACAACTCAACACATGTCATGTAGCAAGCACTATTGTTCATTTGGAAACAATATTTCCACACCCAGTTCCATCTTATATATTCTATTGTGATGCCATGGAGAATAAGTAACAATTTACCTGAAAGATATAGGGATCAGTTTGGATTCAAGTCGCCCTGTTTTGAACAGTCCCCTTCCTGTTCTGGAGTGACTATTCTGATGAGACTATACCAAAGAGGGGCGATACTGGACTCAATGTTTGTTGATTGATGGGCCATTGTTTCAAATTCGTTTTTGCTAACTGCAACAGTCAAGCGGTATCGAAATGCTGATAACAGTCGGCATACGTATGCTTCCTAAAAGGACTGAGGGTCATCTATAAGGCAAATCAAGTGTCAGACTATTGTATCGGTCCATCTCTTCCCAAAACCTACCTCGGTGAAGCCCATGAGAACAAACTCTTAGAAGCACGCTTGTTGCCATGACTACGTTTAAGCGGGTTGCGGTCACTTATTTAACAGAGTGTTATCCATCTTGTCGCTACTTGTGCGTTGGGTTGCACATATGACTAGGAAAAAAATGGTACCGTCCATCAAGGGGTGTACATAGCAATGCTCACCGCAATATACTTCCGTCGTTGACTTTTGTTTAGGACAACGCGCTCTAGAAATTTATTGAAAAATTCGACTAATTAAAGGTAAGGCTTCCACCACAGAACTTGTTTACAGTGTCCTCGCTTTTGCATGATTTTTTACCCGGGCAAAAGGGCTTATTTGGGCAGACCTCAGCCATCTTTGTAGCCACTGCTTAAGTGGGTATAGCTGTCTCTGAGATCAACAAAGAGAAAAAAGTAATATATCTCTCGTATTTGAGTTGTTTTACTGTTTAACAAGTTCAAGATTGGTGATAAATGAAGATAAGACACATCTGCTGCTTTCGGTAATACATTTTAAACGAAAGGAGACTTTGCTTTCATGGTAAAATCGAAGGTGCTGAACTAAAAACTTGGAGAAAATTGCTCTCTTCTGAGATATAGCTTCATTTGTTAAAAAAACGACCAGTAAAACAGAACTTTGTAAGATTAAACGTAGCTGGAACTTCCAAAGAATGACCTTTGGAAGAGGTCATCCAGAGGATGACCTCTATGGATAGCTTCCCCTGCATAAATACAGTTGCTGAATTTTGGTAAAGCAGATGTAGCAAAACGTAGTGAAAACAGTGAAATATGAAGAGTTCAAGGACGATTGATTCGTTGTCATATACATAACACTTGCCCGATAAAATTCCCTTCCCAATTTGTCCGACTCCGCAACGATTGTACGCCAATTTGGATGGAGTTCTCACTTTTGGAAGTCCCACTTCCAACGGTGTACCCCGCTTCGCTGTCATGATTTAGTCTTTCCTGTGCCGTATATTAAGACTTCTTATGAAAAGAAAATGACGGCGGATCCAACCAAACCTGGTTAATATGAGTTCTTTCGACAACAACGTTACCACATGACTCAGTACAATCCTGTTTCCCTGTGAATGAACCACCATCACTTAAGCACCTGGGTTCAAGTAAAACACAAAGGTAGTAAAATCGCAGGACTGCGTCTACCCGTTGAGCCTCAAAAAGGCCAAAACTGGTCATTGGCTGTCAAAAAGTTGTCAGCAGTATCTCTAACAAAATATACTGCGATATCTCGCATACCGTATTAGCTGAAACTTGGAGCAGCCTTTGTTCAGAACATTCGTTTGAAGAATAACATAAACGAGATTCATGTTGGAATCAGCACAAATGACTGAATTTCGCAAAGTTCCTTTAGTTTACGTTTAAGTAAAACATAAGGTTGACGGAAATTCGGTTACTATTCCTGTTTAGTCAACAATGGAGCGAAACCTGTCGCATATTGTCGGAGGTTTTCAGCGTCCTAATGAGCGGTGTTCCTCCCATGTCTCTACTTATTGAATGTCCACGGGAAGTTAGGATTAATGTTATCTTGTCTTAGTAAGAGAAATTCATTCTGCTGATCCGCCGCTCACAGCCAAGCAGTTGCATTCAACCTACTAGATGGGAGTACGTGAGTTCGGGACCGCCGTGGAGTTTCATGAGGTGCGCATTGCCGAGGATTCCCAGAAGAAATGAGAGAGTCATGCGGGACTTCCTAGATTTTCTGCCTGGACTGGTACCACTCGCAGAAAAAATCTCAATTCAGAATTTTCAGTTTTCCTTGCACTGCCGAGAGAATAAAAGGGGTTCTATTCAGTGAAATCAGTCCCGCAAAATCAATCCTAACGCGCAACACCAAACATCGCTGCGTTTGGCCTAACTGTGCTGTAGATCGGCCACTTGAATATACATCAAGTTTCTTCGACAAATGCAATGCTTGGCTTTCATTAGTCACGGGTCTACCCTAAAAATGGATTTTGGTTTAAACTTTAAAGTCCGTTCAATCCTGACAGAAATGTTTGTACATTAGCAGGCACACTTTGGTTATTAGCCAGCAACTTTTGCTTACAGACTTATCGATCCGATCTAGCCGTGAAATGCAAAAACGGATTAAAATGGGGTGCAGTTTCTCGTAACACGGAGATTGTAATACTCTAGCGAGTGTCAGATCATGAGCCCGAACTTCCGTCGCTTGCATCGTATACGGGTCGCGCATTCACTTCCAATGCTCACTCGTAGCTGAGCCTTCACTCTCGTGACACAGCAACAAAAAAACAAAATCGTCTACTGTAACATCCTTTCGGTTTGCAGCCCCGGAAAGAGGCTTAGGGACTAAGATACTGCCTGAATTTCCAGGCCTAGAATGGAGTATTCGAGGTGCCGAGGTTGAGCTCAAACTACGGACGTTTCGTTCAGCACCTTCGCACCTTAACCAGTGAGCCATCTCGAGCTCAAAAGATAAAGTCGAATAAAAAGGAACGGTGTCCCTCAGTGGTGGTACTAATCATATGGTTCACAAATCTGGTTGTGTGACCAGAATCACTTAAACGTTGCCTTATTTTCTGAGATGTGGAGCGCGTCATCGGATTTAGAACCGCCAGATAAACTGTATACGTAACCATCTAGGTATCGTGAAGCTGTACCATACCCTTGGCAACAAAGCTCATCAAACGAGTCGCGATGCACTTTGCCTTTACGTTTAGTGCCTTGAATGTTTTTAGCACACTCAAAAATAGCTTATTGGGGTTGATCGAGGAGTGATATAAAGGCAATCACAACTGCAATGGAGTAACATCCGGTGAAATGACGAGTAGATAACGTCAGAGACAATCGTTTTGAATTGGTGGGTTAGCCCTCTACGTGATCCACTTCGATTAGGCTGTACGCCCCATCTTTACAACCACTGTATACGTCTCTTCAGATAGAAAAGCATAAATTATCCTCTAATTCACCCTGCTTTTAATGTGAACACTTACGTATGTCTGTTGGCCAAACACTGACTATTCCCATCTTTTGATGCGTCACAAAATCTTTTGATCCATCGATAATTCACAGCGGTATTCACAGTTGCAGTAAATTTATTAACTGAAATCCACTAATAATGTAACTTATACGGACTATGGTATTAACAGGGATAATACTAGCCCATCGTACAGTACAGCACAAGCTTCTGTGGCATGCTACATTTCCTAGAATCGCGTACGGTAGGGGACAGCTTTGTTGACAGAATCGTTTCCGTTTTTCCGGTTTGAGAGACATATTTGGAATTAAAATGTCTGCCCAAGGGTTTTGACTGAGGAATCCGTAAGACACAATGATGAATTAAGGCCCGAACTTTCTTTAGATAGAGTTATGGTAAATCTTTTAGTTCGTCGTGTGAATGGGTGGAGACCTTCCTGGACAATCAGCGCGGCTTGTAGCCACGCGTCCTACAGTTTATCCGAAGCCACCGCGTCAATCCTTTCTGTTTTGAAACCAAATTACAGTCAGCTCAGACTGACACATCCAATGGTTCTCGAACGTAGCCACAAGGCCACAATATTCTGTTTAAGGGATAATCATTTGTCAGGGATGATACCGAACCTGTGAAACTCCCACCTCCAATGATGGCTTCAAAAATTAATGGTATTTACTAACTGTATTTGGCTTCAGTGCTTTTGCAGCCAATTTTCTCCCACCCGAAAAAAGTGAGGGCGCTAATTCGCTCAAAGCTTCCGCATCTAAGAGAGGTTGTAATTCTTTGATTGACGCAAATTGCCAAAGTATCTTCGTTTGACTGAATTTCTATAAAGCTCTCCCAAGTCTGTCTATCATCCTAATTAAAATCTGGATAATGATGAAGTTACTGTACGAATCTCTTAACAGTAGTGTATGAAGCTTAAACGTTCCCTCGGCTGCTGTTACTTGAGCATACTAAGTAGCCTCCAGTTAATGCGACTGCTTGAAACGGTGAAAAAGCGGTGCACACCTCAAAATTCGGGCTTAATTCGGAGGACGTTTTGAAGATTAAACTCACCTTTGTCCGAATCCTCGACGTGTTCAGGCTTCGTCACTTCGGTTTCACCTCCACCCATGATCGGGACTTTAGATCGCTTGATTCTATCCTGTTCTTCCGTTGACCTGGTTGAACGAATGTCCCACGTTTAAATGTCTCATCAAGATAACACAATCGTCCAAAGTGTTTGCGACTCACACGTACGCACCATTCACCTCAACCTTCACCATGACAACAGAAGGGAAACAATTGTTTCTACATGAAAATGATGAATTTCGATTTGTTACCTGATGCCACAGCCAACCAACCAACTAACGTCCTCAATCGAATTCCGAAAACCTATTGTTTCTGAATAACTGCTAAACAATAGGAGGGAGGACAGTGTTATTGTTTGTTTCTTTGAAAAATTATTTAGAGTAACTTATGAACGACATTTTGTGTTCTCACCTTTGTCTTTCGGGCAGTCCATTCTCTCATCCGGAGCGATTGTTCTGGTGCGTCCACACCAGGACTCAAATCTCGCTCCTATTAAAGTTCTTCAGTAGTGTTGCACTGGTTCGCGATGCGAATTTTACCACTATTTCCCCGTGCATGTTGGTTGCATGTGATCGGTCACATCTGAACCGGGAAAACTGTTCGCAATTTGGCATTATGATTAGTTTGCCTGTTACAATAACCCAATACCCCATCCTGATGGTTTCGGTCCTTAGCAAGACGACTGTCTTCTAATTGTTGCATCTGCTCCCAACCATGGAAGATGTGTTCCTTTTGGCTTTGTAAAGTGTCTGTTTCCCACCACCATATTACTCTGCAATACAATCTGCGTCACTTTGTTTATCTCAGTTAAGTCGGAAATCAAAACGAATACGAGACGCATAATTTCTGACTCACTGGTCGGTAAATCCCGCTGAACAGCAGAAGTCTTCATGTATGGAGGATCAGGTTTTCACGTCGTTCATCCTGTAAGCTTTGACAAACAAGCAACTTAGTGTGTCTACGGGACAAAATCCAACAAACAGACGCTTGGACTTGCATTTTCTCACCAATGGAATTAGCATTATTTTCACTTCTGATCTTACCGGCTACCACATTTTCTGTGTTGGTCCATCACGGCCAATAAAAATGTCTTTTGAACCCTACAAGAAAGTTATCTTTCTTTGCAGTGCCCTGAAGTATTTAATAGTTACCGAATTTCGGGCGGTTGTAACCAGATAACAACGATTCCAATGGTCGAGCGGAATAGATACAAATTATCGAAAAATGAATCTAACCGCATTTGCCAAAGTTTCAAGACCTTCAGACTGGGTAGCGTGAACACATCCTGCGGTATTGGTAGTAGTAGTATTACCTTCAAGAAATCAACCTCTAGAAGGCTATCGCTGATCAAATTTGGGGGATCATCTTCTCCAGACAGGAGAAATCGACCGTAAGGGCCGGGTAATAAGGAACGAACCTCATAATTTGATAACATTGCAATCACACAGTGCGGCTTGTGAATTACTGGTAAACCCCTCCTTTATGGAATTTGTACTTTTCCTAGCTCTTTCTCGCGTAAATATCGTACTCGGCCTTCACGGATACCATCAGTGTAGCGCAATTTCTTTATGAAGTCACCATTTCGCTAACTGGAGTCGCACAAGTGACCTTAATTCAGGTTCACCCTTCTGCACAAACTCATTGTGGCTATTTTTATAATGCTGTGGAAACTGTAAAGCCAGTGCTGTTCACATTTGTTTTAAGTCTTCATAATTGCTTCCAATGTTTCACTCTGGATGATGATATTGTCAAGCATGATGTAGCAACATCAGGAGGTAGTGTGGCTCCAATTCAGGCGTCACAGCGATCCTAATTTCCCGAGAGCGTACCGTGTCTCCATCTCTGGAGGAAGCGATTTTCAGATGAGGCTCCTTACGTACCTCAAAAGCCATGCTCCATTAGAAACCCTCCTTTAGAAGGGGACTAACCCGCAAGAGAAACCCCTTCCAGTAGGTCTTCCGAGATATAGAAATGCACACCTATGTCCTTTTGAAAAGACAGAAATCGCCAATCCCTAATTTAAGCCTGCAAAGGCTCAATGAAGGCGGCTCCTTTTGGGAGGAACCTGAATCAAACTAGACCTGCCACAGCCAGTATCATCAGTACGGGTCGAGAACCGTGCAGAAGCTGTGTGCCATGCAGACAAAAATCATTTAATGACACTCCAAATCACTCATGTGGAGCAAGGAGGTGCCCATAGCTTTATTCAGACACCAAGCCGATGTGAAAATAGAAACGGTGGGCTGTGCGAATATTGTGTCTCAGGATTATTCAGATGGATCCTTATTGAGAGGTTAATAGGTGGTGCAAGACCTCTTTCACGGGATTGCAGTTTAACGGTCAAAATTGGGTGAGGGTGACGATTCGTTGGGGCGCTACCGCATATTTCCTACTGTGAACATTCGTGAACAACTAGCTGTCAGTTTTGTTGATCTAAACGCAGGTTTGTATAGCCGCCCGCACAACTCCGAGCAAGGCATCATCGTGTTCACTTGCGCTTTCGCCTAATAGTCTGAATCTGTGGATGATAGTCCCTAACAAGTTGCAAAAAGATTGCTTATTGATAGTAGTTTGAAGAGACTGTGCAATTTTCAGTTGCGATTTCACCCTGTACGAGAAGCCTAATCTATTCTGAAAGGCCTAGAAGCACTGTACAGCTGTTCTGTTCTTACTGGGATTCGTCAGGGTTGCGCATCCAAAGAAACTCTGGGGTGTTTCGAACCGTCCACCTACCGGCTAGTAGTTTAAACACTCAGCCTTTCGGCCACGAGCGATTGCTCGTGTAAATTAAGGATACTGCTGATCACTCATCGGTGGATGTTGCCAGACTACTCGCCGGTGGGTCACGTGTTCAAAACACCTTGGGTTTTCGTGAGATTAACGTTGGTGATTATTCTTTGTGAAAATGAAACAGCTGCGCAGTTTTTCCAGCTTTTCAGCATAAACACTCAACCGTTCGGCCACGAGCGACTGCTCGTGATCACCCATCATGAACTACTTGCCGGTTGTCACGTGTTCAAAACAGCCTGTATTTTCGTGAGATGCTCAATGATGGTTATTCCAAATAAAAATGAAACAACTGGACAATTTTTTCGGCTTTTCACCATAAATCAGCTGAAATCGGGTGCAGTCTCCATTGAAAACTGTATATTGACATGTGCCACTGCCAAAATACGGTTAGTTGTGAACAAATATCTTATTGCCTGAAAACGTGCCATTCTTCTACTAGTTTATCAGCTATTAATTTGGCGACTGAAGGTTATAATAAGGCACTTATGATTGCATGGTTTTCCATTATATCATAAACTAATCCATACTAGTTGACGCTGGATACGGTAGGTTGAAAAGAACACCATCCGCTTTGTCTAGCAACGGATAATGCCCACGAGATTGTTATTTACGAGCGCTCAGTTAGCCGAAAATTCTGTCGATTTGTAGTGATACCCTCGACTGACATAGTGCTACGTTCCTGAAAGATAAATCTGCCATTTGGTATTGTGTTGACGTATTGGTAGTTTGGGTGGGTTTGCTCGTTTTTGATCAGGTGGCTTTCGACCTTTTCGCCGAGCTTGACAATTGATTTGCAAACACTTCGTCACTATACGGATGAGCATTACCACTCCGCAGCTGGGTTTGTACTACCTTCTTGCCTGCAAACGCTTACATTGCCTTTGAAGATTATCCGTTGCTCCTTAAGGTGATTGGCTGATTGAGATACTGTACTGTCACGAATTTATTGGTTCCTGTGTGTTTGTTGTTGCGTTATTATCTGCCTTTGAGTCGGCTATATCCTTGCCCTGTATTTTCAGTAGTATCTTACTTT
>NW_008751724.1:1032677-1047773 GCF_000715545.1 Opisthorchis viverrini
CTTTCGTTCGACCTTTTCGCCGAGCTTGACAATTGATTTGCAAACACTTCGTCACTATACGGATGAGCATTACCACTCCGCAGCTGGGTTTGTACTACCTTCTTGCCTGCAAACGCTTACATTGCCTTTGAAGATTATCCGTTGCTCCTTAAGGTGATTGGCTGATTGAGATACTGTACTGTCACGAATTTATTGGTTCCTGTGTGTTTGTTGTTGCGTTATTATCTGCCTTTGAGTCGGCTATATCCTTGCCCTGTATTTTCAGTAGTATCTTACTTTGTCTGGAATGATCATCTCGAGATTCATTGGTTGGCTGCAACTCCATTAAGTTCTCTATTGTAGCGGCTGATGTCCGTGTGTCGGTCGGTTACTTTAATGCATTGTGTCACTAAATGAGCCCCTCCTTCACGTGTCAACTCCCAACTTCCAGTTTCGGTAAACTTCTGGCGATCACTTACCGACTATACCTCCACCTGTTACACATATAATCCTCTCCCATTCCTTGAAAAGCAATGCCTTGCCTATGTACTATGTAATACATTGATCGCTTTTCCAAATATCTACCGGTGGTACAAACTATCCAGAGTGGAGCAAAGATGGCCGTCAGAATGATAGACGGACTCCTTATCTAAATGCAGTAACCAAGCATTCTTTATATTTACTAGTTTCGTCTTCAGAAAGAATCAGTGTGCTTCAAAGTATTATCTTGCTAGTTCAGCTGATTTGTTTTGCTTTCTCCTTTTAGTAAACTGTTTTCAAGGCTCGAAATTCCGGTTTATTTGTGAGCGATAGTAAATTTAGAGGAACTTTACGTGAGAACCTGAGGTATGTTTCATTTGGCTATGCCCTTGGATTTTTTCACCCTATTAAACACGTGGTAAATCACTATCATCAGTATGTTCTTAGACAGGAATGTACTATTTAACTGGATACATCTTATGTGTCATGGGTTATACTTGACCAATCAGCATATGAATTGGTTTTTCTCTCGTAATTGTTCATGCGTATCAATCACGTGTCCCAGAATGGATGCAATTGTTTGAATCATTTGCACGCTAGTATCTTGCCAAAGTTTAAATTAGCAGAAAAATAACACACCCAACGCGTAGCACTGAAAAAATGCTTAGCCAGAAATTAACCGATTATCTGATGTGCCGCAACAGGTAGGAACTACCTGTGATGAAATCAGGTGAAGCGACCCATTATTGCGACCAACCATTGTAGTTGGCTTGTGAGCTGGGTGGCAGTTTTTTCTGCTCTGAATTTTACGAAATAATTTGATAACTCCCTGATGCTTATTCATTACCTTTTCATAAACCACAAGTCTATTCAACTTGTGAATGCTCCTTAGTGGTACGAGAAGATTTTGAATTTTCGGTGTGTACTTCATCCTGCAAGCGGATCCACTCTCTACGGAGGGGTGAAGAAGCGGTGTACATCTGTTTCATCCTTATGGGGAATAAGTGGAGAGGGCAAACGCAGGGAATTTCCAGCCTGTGACTCCGCAGATAGAAACTGAAGAGTAAATCATTCGTCCATCCTGATGCTTATTCATTACCTTTTCATAAACTGCAATTTTGTTCAACTTGTGAATGCTCCTTAGTGGTACAGGAAGATTTTTGAATTTTCAGTGTGTATTTCATCCTGCAAGCGGATCCACTCTGTACGGATGGGTCCAAGCGGATCCACTCTCTACGGAGGGGTGAAGAAGCGGTGTACATCTGTTTCATCCTTATGGGGAATAAGTGGAGAGGGCAAACGCAGGGAATTTCCAGCCTGTGACTCCGCAGATAGAAACTGAAGAGTAAATCATTCGTCCATCGACATTTGATCAGCCCTGTACTAAACTCGTCACAATCCCTGGGTCTCGTGGTGAGCATTCTCAGAGAATTCTCAGCTCTTTAGCATTAACTGACACCTTCAAATAGTATCGAGCACAAAAGCGCTTTTCACATGAGTTTGATGCTAGAATGGTGTGTAAAACAGGCGCGGTTGATGGCCACCTCAAGTGAATTCCCAAAAGGACTTTTTCTCAGCTTTATCTAGGAAACTTAATCCCATCAACAAGTAAATGTCTCTATCGTGCGTCAAAAAACTATCTAGTGGGTGATAACGTTTGGCTTGGATTTCATGGAGCCAACCATACTGCGAGGAGACTAACTTCATTCAGTTAGCAATACAGCAAAAGGAAGCTTGCCTCATTATACAATATTTATAAAACCATGCCTAGAATTCAGTGGCCACCATTGTAACTGTGATACTACTGATGGAAGAGGAATGCGAGTAGTATGTTTTCTCGTAAATCCGCTTTGCGTCTCTTGGAAAATGATATCTATTGCGGAATTTATGGAGCCGCTTCGTAGCATTTGCTTGGATTTGGGCAACATTCAACGAATATCCAGGAACGTTCAGAAAGATGCGTTCAAAGAGAGGATGGATATTCAGTTTTTGTAAACAATATGCATATGAGAGTTTTGCTTCCCTGTCCACTAGTCTGTAACCGTTCAGTTGGCATAAATAACTCCGCAGCGAAGTCTTCCTTTCACTAGTACGGGTGGGTTGGGGGGAGTTGCTGTTTTCCCTACCAATATGATGGTGAAGCTTACTAGCTCAGCACATATGGAGGGTGGCCTCATAAATTTGGGAGCCATTCTTTTAGCACTGAATACCATACACCGCCAGTCCCCTTTCTTATTTCGCATTACTTACTGCACACTAACATCGGATATCTCCATTCACACAGAGTGAGCTGTTTAGTACCAATATCCCTAACAATCACAAAAACTTAAGCTAATTTTGGTTGCAAATTCATAGTATATAAACTGAGCTAAGGAATAGACGTCCTACATTTCAGCTTTGCCAAATTCCAAAACGCCTAAACAATGATTCAATAAATCTGTAGCTTTCACTTTCGTTTGCTGTCTTTTCCTTTTCCGCTAATACTTTCCCTCTGGACTTCAATCCAAGATTGTTCATAAAAACCGGCATACTGCTGAACACACCAGTTTCCGCCGCCACTATTCTCTTCGTATGCCGAAGCTCTCAGTTCCGGCGCACCTTCGTTTTTTTTTAAAAAAATCATCTGGGCCAAGCACATGATATAGCGGAAACTTTTGAAAATTGAAACAATAGACCTGTTACGACTATTTTGAAGGCATAGAAATCAAAGCATAACCGACCAAACTCAGCTTTACTCAATAACAACTGGCTCGTTGGTTGACTTTGCTCGTCTGTTGAATCTCGTACCAAACCGTGCGCACTCAAACAGACGCGAGCGTCGCTTCGACTGCATTACGGTGTATCCTCGTTACTTGTTTAACAGCCTCTATGCTAGAAAAGAGATCCGTTGGAAGGGTACCACTATGTACGACATTGGTTTGGTATCGCTGTCCGAATGTCCCGAAGAATTTGGAAGCCACATAGTTTTGAGCTAGGGGCTTTCATATTATGCTACCTTATCACATTGAGACCTCACCATCGATAAAGCATAGATCCGTCTTTTTTAAGCATGAGACTGAGCCTCATCTTTGGAACAAAGTCTGCGAGTGTGGACGACCGACAACGCATCCAAACCCGGACTAAGTGGAACTCAAACCGCAGTGGCTTTTTGCAATGCACATGAAACTATTACTGGCTTGCGGAACGAAACTATGTATTCCTTGTTTCCAAAGGCATTAAACAATGCTGGGTTGTGTCCGTAAAACTTTTCACCTTGTAACAAACTTTAGAAGGATGATGTCATGGAGACATTGCCAACCGCACACGGCCAGTTTCTTCTCCAAGTGTAATGAAACGTTTGCGAGCTGACAGCTTAGCCTGACAACCAAACTTGGAGATATATTGCTCTCTGTTGTAACAATGAGTAGTCTGGACTATTGAAAAGCCATCAACTGGTTGGCGGATAAAGTGCGCTTGCATAAATTCTGGCCACTAATAGTATAAAAGACATTCGAATTCGTGAATATCAAATCCTAGCCAGTTTTCAATTCTCTAGGTTTCATCTTTGCCCATTAACTCTCTCTCTCTCCTTACTCATGCCTTGTCATATTGAAAAGCCATCAACTGGTTGGCGGATAAAGTGCGCTTGCATAAATTCTGGCCACTAATAGTATAAAAGACATTCGAATTCGTGAATATCAAATCCTAGCCAGTTTTCAATTCTCTAGGTTTCATCTTTGCCCATTAACTCTCTCTCTCTCCTTACTCATTGCCTTGTCATTCCCTCGGTCATAATTCTCTCCTTATCTTCTGTCTTTGAGGACCTGAATTCTAGTTGCATAGAAAATGCACTTCTTTATTTTCACGGGTATTGACATAAATGGATTGTGCGTCTGGCAATGTAATGGCTGTTTGGCCCAAGATTGGCTGTTTAACTAATGACAGCTTAAGTTCTAGTGGGGAAATAATTCTGGCAACTCCAGTTGTAAAGAACTCACTCAGAAGACATAATTCTGTTGGTTGCTTAGTGGTTACAGATTTTCCGTCGACAATGCGCACTTTTCTGAATTTAGCCTCAATCACAAACACGTAAAAGAACCGGCGGCATGTGTAGACAACTTGTTAACTAGGAAACTTCATCGGTCACAGTTTGCCATCTGTTTAGCGTTAACCTCCTTGGATAGCTCAACAGTAAGCCTGTCGGACACCAGAAGAATTCATCGACTGATGGTTTTTCTGCGAAACCTCAGTGTATTACGCATTTGACAGTCATCCAACGTTGTACTTAGACATCCAAAACCATGTATGTCATCTTGACATAATCTGTAGTTCACAGGATTGTTAGAAATTTTTTCGAATGTTCACTTCCGGTTTCGCCCCTCTCAAGACTCACCGGTGAGCCTAGTCCCGGAGTTTCTATCATTCTTATTCTTGGTTTAAATGCCAAGTTGCAGTATGGATTGATTCGGTATTTCTTTTATCATTTTCCTGTTTGGAAAACCTAACGTGTTAGTTAACTGTTTTCAATGGGATGGTGACACGCCCCACTTACGTACTATGCTGGCCCTCACAGTACTGGCCTGTAGATCAACCATTATAATCCACGGAGGTAGAAGTAATACGTCGGTCATGTCGATTTCACAAAGCCTCGACCCAAAAGCCTGGCAGTGTAGCTAGAAACAATCATAGTCAAGCACTGTCATGAGCTCATATGAAGTAAACAACTTTGCAAGATACGCTACACATAGGTTGTTCAGGAGCGGTGGGTTGATAAACTCTTCCGAATGGGAACGGTGACCAACCACACTGACGAAACAAACCGATGGTGTTTTTGGATAGTTTGATACGAAGAAACCGGTTGTACGTACCAGGTTCAAGTCAAACGCAAAACGGATTTCTTGTGTGCATGATCGAAGGAAACCATGAAGTGTACGATTCAGCATTTTTGCCATCCATATTGTACACAAAAGTCGGCTATATTAGTACTGCCATAGGTCAGCTGATCAACACACCTGTTTTATGTAAAATTCGGCGAGTATGAAACAGCTCACACGCGGATTCCCGGAGACTTCTGAAAAAACAGCCTCTACCTTCAAGCTTTAATTTGACAAAAAGATATTTGCTAATTTTTAGAAACAGTATGTTCAGAAATGCTGTCCATTAGCTGAACTCTTAATGACTATCTCTGTGACACTGAATACAGATATATTTACAGCGTTCCTCGACAGCCCTGCCCAAACGGACAGAAATTTCGTGGAGACCTTAAGGAGTGCTGTTTTCTCTTGTCAGTCCTCCGCCTTCCAAGAGCTGGAAGCAGATGTTGTCAATTTCCTATGGCACTATTGGAAGGGGTCTCATGTTACAACTGGTGGAAGTCCTGGTAAACCGCCTGGAGAACGTTAGTGGTTTTCCAACAAGTCTCATTTCAGTAGAGTTGACCTTCCATCAAGGTCATGTGAATCGTTGGCGTCGTGCTCCAAAACGCTGGAAAGCGCACACTGAATCCGGACGACTTATCGAATCCTATGCCCCATATCTCTCAGAAAATGTTTGAAGACAAGGATGATCCCATTCCACTTCTAAGCCTCGTGATATTTCCCTGGGTCGTGTTGACCGGCAGCCAACTATGAGCGCACCAACATCCAAACGGTTACAAAAAATTATTGTATGAACTACATGAATTCCAAATGTAGTGTGTCCTGTAGTGAGTATAGTTCCTGTTGATAACTGGACTTAGATGACCGTACTATCCACGTTTGTAAAGTAGGCGTGATAAGCCAGACCAGCCTAATTCAACACAATATTTAATGCTTGTTGCTGCTTTTGGAAATTTGATTTTTAGAGCTTCCCATTGAAACAATAAAATCTCCACGGCTAAGTCAATGTCGCATTTCCAAGACTTCCGCTTTGTTTGTTCTTATTCGGAAATAGGCGAATGAATACCTCGCAACATACTCCCTCTGAGTGAAAAATATTGACTTCAGTTCACGATTCCAAGGCCCAACTTTAGATTTTATTTGAGTCAGTTAGTATCAGGAAGGTCAGATTCCTGAATGTAACCTCAGAACGCCCGAAATCTACTGCTCCACCAAAATCTCCACAGAAGAGCCGGCAAGCGTCCAGACCAGTCAGTCATTCAGTCAATTCAGCAAAAACTGATGAGTGTTCATGCACGCCACAGAAGCACGACCGAATGTGATCAGCGTTCAAGCATTTCATAGAGGCACGATCGATGTTGATGAATGTTCACCAACGCCTATCAAACAGCCTGGATAAATGTCAGAAAGTCCCTCTCAAATAGCGTGGGGCCGTTGTAACATTTGCTCTAGCACACGCACGCGCACACACTCATGCTCTCGCACTCGATTGTTCGAAATATAGCAGTTGTGTTCCCTTCTGTGGGTCTTTTTTTCGGCAACTAGGCACTGAGGCGGGTCAGCAGCAGATACCACAGATTTACGCATCAGCAGATATAACAATTAGCCTTGGACTTACCAGGACGGTTTCTCTATAGACTTCTAATGAAGTTTGCTTTACGATACGTCTTACCCTCATGTTAATGGACTTCTGATTACGAGTTCTGTCAAGTCGCTTTCAGGCTTCAGACAATTGAGAACAATGTCTTAGTTACCTTGATGACTTCCGTGTCCGGTCCACTATGGACCTTACATAAGGGGCTCAAAAACGGCACTGACAGCCATCCACTGTTACAGAGTTGACGAATCAGCTGTGGGGTTCTGGTGCACAGAGGTGATGAAGAGTGAGTTCTTTTGGTAGTTCAGTCCCAAGAATGCCGGTTCAGTGATCGCCGAACTGTGGTTCGGGTCCATCGACAAGCATGTCATTTCGTTCATGCATCCAAACTTCTTTGTCGAAAACACTAAACTCAATCACGTCACCAATATTTCGACACGCCGTCAAAGTCACTAATGTAGCTCAACAAGCCCGCGGGGTTCAAGCTTCCTTGTAAGCCATTTGACCTCCGTTTTGGTTAGTGCCAATGGAGGTTGTCAATCCGTTGGTTTCTGGACCAGAGTGAACCGGATGAAATTAAGCTGAAAAGCAGAACGTTGCCAATAGTGACACGTGACGGCACAATGCAGCTATTTTTTGTCTCTTGAAGAATTGGTGGGCGTATCGGTTACTAAACGAAGTATAATGATGTGATATTTTTTGCCTCTGGTCATACTTTTTGTATAGCATATAATACTTTGCGTTTGACAGCATTTGTGATAAAACCAGACAATAAAAATTTCAATTCATATTTTGTCCTTTATGTGAAGCCAATCCATTCTGTTCACACATATTGGGAACAATCAGCATTGAGCATCTCATGAAGCAATAAATAATGATACATTTCCCGAATTTTCTCCATTCTAGGCCGCTCATTCTTCGGACGTTGATTATACGTTACTTTAACCTAGGAGAGGAATATGTTCCCACCGATACTTTGATTCATCATAGGCACTACCAGTAGATATGACCCTTAATTCGAAAGTCCTTCCTTTTGCAAATTTATGGTGGATTGTACGGTGACTTATCTGAACTGAACGCCTAACGTTTAACCGCAAGCCTTGCGATTTACTGACTCGTATGGAGAAGTGTTGACGGGTCTCTCTTCAAAGGAAACAGCTCCGCGCTCATTCAAAAGGCCGATGAGAAAACTGCCCCCCAAAAGGGGCTTGAAGCCGAGAAAGCGAGACGCTCAGTGTGATCACAGTAGCTCTCACTCAACCAGGGCTGGCTCATTTTTGACGAAGGAAGGGTTGCTGAAAGTTATCAAAGCTTCCTAACCAACCAAGGTTACCTCCTTCAACCACATTCCACGGGAGAGACGGCTAATAATTTGCCTTAAGGTTTTACCACCAAAGAGGAAAGTATGCACAATTTTGTGATTTTTGACTCAGAAGTTGAAAAAGGATCACCCATATAGAAGTTCATGGGGCTAGAGCATACATGTATGCCATTTGTGCGTTGTCTACCGTACAACTAAACAGAATTTGCAGACGCGTTGTTGTCAGAAATACAGTCACAATGTTTTCATTGCCAACTCCAGAGAGGTATCTCAACCACTTGGAAAAAATAAACTAATACGTACTTGATCCTGATAGCGTGAGGATGGAGTCCTTCGGATACGACTAAATCCAAACAGACAATTTGAACAACTGACGAGCTGGGGGTGTTTTACCCTGCCACTGTAAATACTTGCACATATACCTCTTTGCTACCGCAGCTGATGGTTGTGAGATGGTGGCTAATCTATGATGCCGCGCCAACAGCAGGTAAAAATTAATTGCTATACAATCCCGGTTGAAGCGGTTTCCCCACTCCAAAACAGTAATTTACTCAGCCGATGGAAGGAAGTCTTGAAGTAACATCGATCTGCTTCGCTATACATTGATCGAGTGGATGACCGTCAACGCCATATAGTTGCTCACAGTGCTTCGCATGTTGGTAAATGCGTGGACATGGACTTGTGTAATATCGCTACAGCACCTACCCTCGTCAGACCCGGTCAGTTCAGGTACTCTACGGATTTAGTGTACAATCATAAATCTACTGAAGTTTACTGAATGATCTGTATTTCTTAAGGTAGAACACACATTTTACTGGATGGATGGAGTCTCTGAATTTATCTCTTCAAAGCCTCACCAGCACGTATACACCACTGCGGAGATTAGATACCTTGTACAAAAGGCTAAAACGGTTAACTGGACATCTATTGAGTGAGCATGCCAAATTAGAGAACCTTATTCAACTGCATCTAACAGTCCGGTCTTTTTCAGATCGTTCGGAATCAAAATGTCATCTAACACTATCCGGGCATCGCAGATGCTGTGGGCAATGTTGAAAGGCTGCAAAAGTCCAGGTTCTGCGCATGATCTCGCTCCATGTCTCGCCACAGTAAGTCCAGGAGCGGCGCGTACATTTTTGTATTCCTGCAACAGGTATTTAAGTCACTCTGCGGACTATACAGGCCCAAGAGTTTTGAACCTTCCTTTCATGGGACAATGCGTAGATTTTCCACTAGTTTTGTGGTGATTCCTCATACTTTTACCACGATGATCGTATATTTTGGGGTTTTGCGGGATATAAATTTTGTCCATAGTCACACCACTCTCGTTTAAACGGTCGTGTTCCTGTTCTGGCCTAATTATTCCGGTGAGTCCACAGCAAAGGGAAGCACTGGACTGGTGTTTCGCTCTTATTAGGTTTCATCAGCAGTGCACATCTAATGCCCGTACCGGGATTCGAACCCCGGACATCTGACATGTGAGGCGATCGTGTAACCACTACTCCACCAGCGCACATTGGACGCATCTGAATTATCACGTCTGAACGGGCGAACGTGTTCACACTTGAGTGGTGTGATTGGTTTGCCTGACTCATTGAACGACGACCCAGTAACTGTCCTGGTTGTGACGATCGATTGTCCCGCAAGTCAGGACTTTCCTGAAAAAGAGGTAAAATTTGATATAACCACCGTACAAACTAACCCAGCCGCCAGTCTCGCATGTCATTAATGTCTCTTTCTGTATGGTCAACGTTCCACAAGCTCGGTTGGCCGCTGGATGGCATTGGGCTGAAGGAAAGTTTTGTCGACCACCATACCGAAGTCTCTTTCAGTTTTGGTTCCAGACAAACAGCTTACTTCTAGGTGAGTACCTTCATCATCAATCTCATGGTGGAATGGGAGCACGGTGTGATAAAATTATAACATTTGGAACTTTGTCTTGGTCTCTCTGGGGCAGGTATTAGGTGAACTGTAACGTTGACCCCAAGCGCGAATAAGCTGACAGATAGGCGATTAATGATGAAGGTCCCCTTGTGACAGATTATTCGTCAAGGCGGCTAGTGATATTTCATCTTGGAATACGAAGCTAAACGCCATATTCCTCCTTGTTGCTGTATCCCAGCAATGAGTGTTCATGCAAATCCATAATTAGAGGGCCTGTAGCTTCATCAAACAAATTCGCTATCGCTGGATGTATAGTCTATCGTCTGACTGATCTAGGTGGAATCAAACTTAATTAAGTTTGTCACTAGTTTTCTCTCTGCGACAGTGTCATTATGTATTCCAACCATTGTGATTCTTACTGGCTAGGTTTATTGAGTAGACTTTTTTCCTATTGAAGGACAGATGGAAAGAGGCTTTGTAGCACCCCCCCCCCCCACTTGTGACCTGCAACTTTCACCGTCTTCACCTAGTTTTCATGATCCAAGCTGTATTTGTAGCCTTCCCTCTGCCCACATACTTGACCGTTCAGCTCACCGTCGTCCACTTGATCATGAGACTCACATGACCATGACACTCACAAACCGCGTCACACGGAGACGACTCATCCGACACTGACTATCTGCGCCGTCTAGTAAGTGTAGCAACAACTCATGTGCTGACACTCCCACGTACACGCAAATGTACCTACGTATAGGATTACCGAACACAGTCAACACGCCGATTCGCGCGCACGCGCAGGGAGCAGGAAGTCGACCGCACTCCACAAGTTCACAGTCAATTATGGAACACACACACTGCGGAGAAAACACGTTCCCGCTGTCCGAACCAAGAAACTCTCACAAACAATAAGTTCCTTTTTGGACTTGCTTCACATTTCGCATTGTATTTATTTCTATACGTGTTGCTACTCACCATTGTCAACCATATTAAAAACTTTTATTACTGCATGTACCTTCTGAATTATATTATGACTTTCATTCACCGTACACCAATACATTACAAAGAGGCCTGATGTGATCGTACGTACCTATAGAAGCATTCTGTGTTGTTTGATACATCAAAAATTAAGGTAAATCTAAACCTTCCTCTGACTGCTTTGCTAATCCGAATAATTGTGTTTTTGGGTCTTTTTTCATTTCTCCAGTCGTCATACACGTGAATGAATTTCCGACACAGTCCATTCCTTGTCTCTTCGTGATAGCCAACTTGAACAATTTCACTCGTTCCCTTTCCTAAGGGAAGCGGGTTCGTTTTTCGAGTTTTGGAATGTTCTCCTAGAACACGTCAAACCCTTCTTCCGACAACTGATTCTTCGTGTGAAATTTATTGCCCAGTGGGTCTACTCTACGAAACGTACCTATTCAGTTTGGAATAGGCTTGAATAAGGCTGTAGACGCAATAGTGAGAATGGACTGTTACGGTTCTGTCTTGACCGCGTTTACTTTGTAGTGTGAGGTGAATGGATCTAACGGAATGTTCGCACTCCTTTGTGAAACTGGTAAGTCGTTTGACGTGTTGGCAGGTAGTAGCTCAATCTAGTACTCTGGTTACCCATTCAAAACGACACTGATCATTGAAGAATTCAGTTCTCTGGGCGGTATCCCGCTGTTTGTGTCACAGCCGACTGCTACCGAAATGCTAGCCTCTGATGACGACAATGATAATGATGATGTGCCCGTACTTCAGTAAATGAATATTGCAGTGTCACACAAGCTAGAAAACAGCCACACCAACCACAAGCTACGTGCCACCGTTAACTTGTTGTGCGGAAGGCTTACTATCCAGCATCTGAGAAATGATTAAAGGGTTGAACCACACTCTTAGGTTGATCGGGTGATGGTCTCCCAATTCTTATTTTAGCCCACGTTACTGGCTTACTCTGTGCCTATGGTTTATCTCCTGCTAACCTTATACTGAAAGAAAAAGTTACAGGTGGTCATAAAAAGTTTGAGTGAAGATGAAGAGGTCAATGAAGAGCATTTTATAGTATCTGGGTAAGTCTTGCAATGGATAACATACATCATGGCTCTACCAAATCTCTCCGCTTGATGGATACCCAAGAAGAGAGCTGAAATTTTGGCTCACTTTTATGCGATGCTTTATTGTAGGCATGCACGAGAAGATTTGTACCCTATATTGCTTGAACTGACGCTTGAAACTGTACAGTGATCAAGGAAAACCATTCAACTCAGCACAAAGAGTTCGGATGCAAACTGAGCAAGAACTTATCAGGAAACTGCAGTGGACGTGTGATTCGCCAACGTCACCAGCACTCAAGCCGGTATGGGCACAGAGAATCACAAGTCTTATCCAATAAGACACTGCTTTCCGTAGCTGTTTTGTTGCTGTCTACTCGCACGCTCCTGCTGCAGATTTCATGAACAGTCATTTCAGTAAATGAAGCTCATAAATGGCCCATGTACAAGTGAAAAAGAAGTACTACAAAACAGTCTAGTAAATTCGCAACTTTTCTTTGATGGCGCAAACTACAGGGTATATCTATGAGATCCCTTTTAGGTCCGATTATAACCAGTATATTATCTGGAGAACATGGTGCTTAGAGAAGAAAATCCCGCTTTTGTCAATGGCGTCAAACATGCCCACAACCAGGTTACCTTCATTTTTATCCAACTTTTTCATCGACTAAACAATAAAGCAAACTATTGATGGCATTAAATGTCCGCCCTGTTCAAGCCGTTACTGATGAGAACCATGTTGAGCTGAAATCACCCTACATTTTAACGCAAAAACAAGGCACAGGTATTGCCAAATGAAGTAATCAATTTTACGCCATGATACGGCATGCGCGAAGTGGAGTGCGGTGTTGCAATCCATCGAAGTATGTTGGGGAATGTTAAAAATTTTTGCATAAAGTGGTAGTTGTATTAGTTTGCACGGAACAGTATCTTACGGAGTCAGTGTGCTGAGCTTAAAGGCCAAGCTCACTATTGCTAGTTTTTCACTGACGGCTTCAACAGGGCATCTCCGCATGTCGTATCAAGCCACCGCTGGAGTAGCCTCTGCAAGCAAATTCTTTTGAACGACTATTGGTCAGTGATATGCACGAAGCGTTGCTGTGCTCACTCGGTCATGAGCAACTTGTGCTAATTTGTCGTCATCTGCTGAGACGAGTGTTGTTTTTCGTGTTTTTTTCGGAATGATGCTAACTGTAAGGTTAATAACTTGTGAGTTGAGAGAAACGAATGAGTGAGGTTATGAAGATTTCCGTATGGTCCGTCTTCTAAAATTCGGTCTACCTCCCTTTCGCCATACTTGAGTGATGCATAAAAATTTGACTTCTCGGTGCCACTTACTTTCTTGCCGTCACTTGAGTTCAAAGTTGCTTGATAGAATACAAAAGTGTGTAGTCACCAGGCTACCGGTCGTTCCCTTTTTCGTTTATACTGGCTTCAATACCACGGCTTGAGAAGTAAGTGTGACGCATGGTGGTGAGCACATAAAGCAAGTGTCTATTTTGAAGCTGCAATTACGGATTGCTGACAAGCGGCACTTCTTGTTAACTGTTTTATTTCGCTAATGGGTGTGCTTTTTCACTTCGTTCAGGTTATATAATGCCCACCCTACTAGTAAATCTTTATTTGAACTTAATCGCTGTGTTTCGCCGAAATCCTCAAGCATCCAAGTTAACACATCTCAGTTCGGTACATCCCTATCTGGAACCCCAGCCCTCCTAGATAACAGCAGGCGTAATGTGAAATGCAATCTCCTTGTGCGTGGAAAAGACGAAACATATTCACGCAAATAGGACGCACAGAGGACCAATTGGCCTGGATGCTTGCTGCTGTCCGTGTATGATTTTCAGGGTGGTACATTCACATTCTTCATGTTGTAATCCACAGCTCGACATCAGTCAGTGGACCGTTCTTTATTGTGGATCGAGAGAACAGTCAGTAAAAGAGCTACGTTCGGGATGCATTTGTACGAGAAAACGTTGTCTATTTGACGTCCAATTTGTGGGTCCAAAAAATTAATATAGTGCCTTCGGAGCTGCTGACATGTTGTGGCCGATATCAAAACTTCTGGAAGATAAAAAGGGAGTATCAGGTTTCTGGAGGCTCTGTTCGGCCTTCCTAATTACCACTGCACTGTAGCTTTTACTATGTGCTTCAACGCGCAGCAAAGTGCTTATTGTAAAAGAGAATTTTTCATCGATCAACAGAACAGCCGAGCTACTGTTGGGAGAGACAAAGCGTGGAAATTCAAACAGGAATAAGCAGCTCAACTAGGTGAGAAACGACACCCGAAATCGTGGCTGGAAATAGGGAGGCAAACGGGAGAAAAAAGGCTTACTGAATGACTGTCAAAAGACGTACTTCCGCCGTTAGAGTGTACACTGAATTATATAGACAGTTTTCTAATGAGCGAGCCGACCTAACAGGCCCAAGCTTTGATCGAAATTTCACGATTGTGTTCAGCGTTCATAACACCAAAAAGCTAAAATTTTAGCATCAAACGAAAATGGATATTTTTAATACAGGCAGTTTAATCGAAACGACGGAGTTCGGAGTGGCAAATGGTACAGTGTAAGCGCATATTATCTTCAATGGAGGGCACGGTGAAGTTTATCCACGCAAACCTGGTCAAATGCATTGCCGTTGACGCCAGGCTGATATTCGACATCATAAACAAACTGGTCGATTCTCCGACTATGCGTTCTACAACCAGTCGTTTTTGCTCGCCACTTTGTCATACAGAAGAGCCACAGAAAGTCCAACACCAAAACGTTTTGAAGTGCGCGCTCGTTGAGTAGTTCTGGCAGTGCTCAAACAAAGATAGTGCTCCGCAAAAAGCAAATAACTAATTTGTTTTGTCAACTGTTACGAAGGTGACAATATCGCACGTGACTTTCTCAATCGCCAACAAGATGTTCCAGTGGTGTCCATTATCTGCACATTGCT
>NW_008751724.1:1052611-1057430 GCF_000715545.1 Opisthorchis viverrini
GAGAACAGTCAGTAAAAGAGCTACGTTTGGGATGCATTTGTACGAGAAAACGTTGTCTATTTGACGTCCAATTTGTGGATCCAAAAAATTAATATAGTGCCTTCGGAGCTGCTGACATGTTGTGGCCGATATCAAAACTTCTGGAAGATAAAAAGGGAGTATCAGGTTTCTGGAGGCTCTGTTCGGCCTTCCTAATTACCACTGCACTGTAGCTTTTACTATGTGCTTCAACGCGCAGCAAAGTGCTTATTGTAAAAGAGGATTTTTCATCGATCAACAGAACAGCCGAGCTACTGTTGGGAGAGACAAAGCGTGGAAATTCAAACAGGAATAAGCAGCTCAACTAGGTGAGAAACGACACCCGAAATCGTGGCTGGAAATAGGGAGGCAAACGGGAGAAAAAAGGCTTACTGAATGACTGTCAAAAGACGTACTTCCGCCGTTAGAGTGTACACTGAATTATATAGACAGTTTTCTAATGAGCGAGCCGACCTAACAGGCCCAAGCTTTGATCGAAATTTCACGATTGTGTTCAGCGTTCATAACACCAAAAAGCTAAAATTTTAGCATCAAACAAAAACGGATATTTTTAATACAGGCAGTTTAATCGAAACGACGGAGTTCGGAGTGGCAAATGGTACAGTGTAAGCGCATATTATCTTCAATGGAGGGCACGGTGAAGTTTATCCACGCAAACCTGGTCAAATGCATTGCCGTTGACGCCAGGCTGATATTCGACATCATGAACAAACTGGTCGATTCTCCGACTATGCGTTCTACAACCAGTCGTTTTTGCTCGCCACTTTGTCATACAGAAGAGCCACAGAAAGTCCAACACCAAAACGTTTTGAAGTGCGCGCTCGTTGAGTAGTTCTGGCAGTGCTCAAACAAAGATAGTGCTCCGCAAAAAGCAAATAACTAATTTGTTTTGTCAACTGTTACGAAGGTGACAATATCGCACGTGACTTTCTCAATCGCCAACAAGATGTTCCAGTGGTGTCCATTATCTGCACAATGCTCTCAGTTGCAGAACCTTTACAACTGAAGCAAAACTTTCTACGCCAATATGTTGCATTTTATATGTGTGCTCAAGCCAAAAACCGTCCTAGCCTGCATTCACTTTTTTGAAGCTCATCGAATTTCATTGTTGACTGAAGCAACCGTGCCTCTAGCTGAAAATTCTTGCGGGATAATTTTCCAGCATCGTTGAGACCCCGGGATGCCTAAATGGGGCTTGAAAGTTTAGACTCGTACCCCGAACACAACTACCCGATTGCTTTAGTCCACCATGGACACATCACAGCTTTCGAAAATTCCCCCCCCCCCATTGTACGAACACTCGGCGCCGTTCTAGTCACTGGTGACAGAAGTTTCGAAATTTGGTGGTGATATCAAGCTTCTTCATCGCGCAAACTCACTAGTTATGCGAAATTTCCCATTAAGAACAAGTATACTGTGATTAACTTGATTGATGTTCTATTCATTGCTCTATTCATCGTTCTCTTGTTTTATTCCAAGTGCTGTCCATGTACATCAATTCGAAGACTTACTTGCTAATGGTTACGCTGTGTTGTATAATCTGAATTTCTAGTTTGTCTGGTTATACCGATATATGTGTTCAAATCAACAACTACATTCTGGCGTGTCTTGACACGCCAGCAATTCATCATGTGTGCCGAAATGGAACCGTCAAATGCTAATCCAACTACACGAGACGTAGAAGATTATTTGGAACAGTTGGACATATTGCGTCTTACAAAATCTCATATGGATTATGAGAAACTCACTGCATTTTTCCCACATTCTTGGCAAGGAGACGTATACATTGATCAAGAATTGGGTATACCCTAAATCTTCAATCGATATTTTCTACAATGCATTGCAGAAAGTAGTTCGACAACACTTAAAGCCGAATTAACTTTGCAGCAGCCGAAATAGCGAGGTTCAATGCGTTGACCTGCTCCCATTCCCAGTCGGTTCGTGATTTCGTATTGCAACTACAGGCACAGGCAGCAAAATGTGACTACGGTGCCCACTTGGAAGACCAGCTGTGTGATAAGCTCATTGATCGCGTTCAGCAGCCCGAATTACAGGAAAAGCTGTTGCTCCGTCCAGATCAAAAATTTTAAACTATTCGTATAATGTGTGGGCAGTAGGAAGATGTGAAGCATATAACGAAAACTGATGAAGCAGTGTTGCTAAGTAGCTCTAAAAGAAGTAATTCAAGAATGCAGACGAGCAACAGATTTAAACCTCGAACAAATCCCCGTGCCCCAAATCCGTCAAAACGTCACTTCACAGATCATAACTCTAATTCGGCGGTTCAAAAATTTTGAAATTGTAAATTTTGTGGACAAAATCATCTCAAATATTCATATCCTCACAGGCAAGCGAAGTATTTTATCTGCAAGAAAACAGGTTACATTCAACTCGTCTGTAAGTTCAAAAAAGTGTCCCTTAACTTCTGATCCAAATACCGACTTAAAAGCATTATCTGAAGACATCCCAAATTTCGTCACGCTTTTGAAACTTTGATATCCATTCCTCGTCAAAACCATGATTCTACTGTTGACTCCGGTAGTGCTGCATCCATTATTTTATAACCAAATCTAAATGCACTTTACCCCAGTGTTGCGATAGTGCCTACAGTAGTAAATATCCGTGGTATCACTTAACATTCTGTAGCTCTAGTTGATAGTCGCACAATTCCTGTGAGATTGCCCCGAAGGTGACCCTGTTGAGTGAACTTTTTAGCTTTAACTCGGGACAAATGAGTAGTGGACTCAGTTTGCGCTCATAGCAAACTTGCACCACCTTATGGACTTCTGGAAATAAGAGAGCAGAAATGGTTCCCATGCTCATTTCTGGTCAAAATTTCTATCGTGCGACTACGATTTAAAAAATCAAGATTGTTTATTTATTCAACCATTACAAGTCAAGCTGGATCTGCTGGTTCCTGATACCTAAAGATACTAAGCTCCCAATTTTTGTGCACTGCGACGTGGCTGGAAAAAGCAAGAGCGACATTGATTTTCTGCATTTTACCGTAGCCGCCCAAGTCTGTCCACCACTCCAAATGGTTTTGTTATGCTCTGAGGATAGAATCATCATTCTCCTGACTGGGAGAGCGGCTGTTCTTGCAGATTTGCACTCTGGTTATCTGGGTGTCAATAAAATGAAGTATCTTGAATGCTTGTCATGCTGATGGTCAGAAGCACCCACAGCTAAAACTGAATGATAAGCATTCTAAAGTAAAGCGTACTGAAGTATTGAAAACAATAGGTTTTTCGCTCATTGTGTTCAGTAAACCAAACATATGATTGTCGACTTTGTAGGAACTTCTTGTTTCACTACGGTAATGATATTTTTAATGCTACCTACTCGGGCAGCGAAAACTTTAAATTTACTACACTTCCATCGGAGCCTGGAGTCGTACTCCGCTAGCAACCAATTTAAGGCTGAAACGAAAATGGTAGTTAAAGCAAGTGGGTGTTTGGAATAGGAAGTTGCTGGACAGACCTCTTTGAATGGACTCAGTTCCCACAAATCTTGCGGATAGAGTCCTTATTTGGACGTTTAGGACACGGATGGCTTTCAGCAAGACAGGTTGCCAATGTTAGGGAAAGGGTAGATTTTGGAGCAGAGGCAAAGATATAAAACGGATGAAAATAAGGTGTACGGAGTCACAAGTTGCAGAGCTTTCAGTAATGAACGAATCTGGTTCAGCTCTGTTGACTTTGCTCGACCTAGCGCCATCTGCGGCTTAAGTGATTTTTGGAGATCGGAAACGTATATCATTCCAGGCACCAAACATGACGTGCCACAAACCTCTTCAGAAATTACATTATTCGGCACATGCATGTAGTCCTTGAAGAAAATGGCCAAAAGCCTAAACAACCTCCTTTTCAGCGGCGGGAATGCGACAGGCGCGGCGTAAGTACTCTGCTTTTAGGCTCAATGGAAACGGGTTTACAGACAGTTACTGTAGTATCACAGTTGGTATAATAGAACCAAACATGGTTAGATTTTTAAGGTACTATATCTACTTTGATAGTAGATGCAGTTTTCAAAAATACAACAGGTCATAAAAACCCGGGATGTTTAGAAGCAATGTCAGAGAACTGTCTTTGGGGAACTCTTCTCACTGTTATGTATTGGAAAGTGATTGATGAGGGACTGACCCTCACGGGGACAGAAAATCGGAAGAATTTATATAAGGATTTTCTCACATGAAAATTTCAGGAAGGCGCCAAAATATATCAGATAAACGATTGGAAAATGTTAGGCACACGTACTGAGACGGAGCACAATAACTTGCGAGCGCCGGGGCACTTCCAGATAGGGTTAACCAAGTCCACCAAATCCACATAACTACGGAACCATGCATGAAGTGCCTCTGTGGGCGAAAGCCGCGGGAGCCCATGGATAATCTTTCCACCACGTCTTGTCACTTCCTACGTCCCGACATTAGCCCTAGTTTTTTTGTGCACTTGCACAATTTTCCGCGGTTTTCACGACCTTGGCTTACTTTTTGCCCTCTTACTCCTTCAGAGCTCTTTTTAACTTCTGAAAATCACATAAAGCACGCAGACTCGCATTCAGCTGCCCTACCAATATGGTGATCTGTCATCCCTGTTGCCTGAGGGTCAGGTGTAGTGGTCTGGCTACCCAATAAGTTAGTTTACCAGGAGTGTGGCAAAGAAATAAAGATAATTACGCTAGATTGGGTATACAAAAATAAAGAGGTCAGATGGAACAGACTCACTAACAATTGTTCTCTTTAAAATAGTTCGTCGTTGGCCCAGGTCAGCGAATAAAC
>NW_008751724.1:1063380-1081653 GCF_000715545.1 Opisthorchis viverrini
GATATAATAAAATTGGCAGGTGACATGACCGCCCAAGTTTGACGAACTGGTCCGGGAAAAGCATAATTAAGTGATAAATTTGCAATCAATTCTAAGCGCACTGTTAATGGGGGAGCTATGTACTTACCATCACCTGTTCCAGTTCAGTGCAAATTTCCGGAACAAGCCCTCACATTGAAATATTTGGAAGTCACCAACCGCAAAATAGTCGTTGAATCAGTTGTACCCTTTGGCTTCCGGTTGTCGAAGAGGAGCCGTAATTCTGGAGAGTTATTCCCTCCGGACTACGTAATTTGACACTAGTCATACCACGGCGTTGTTTTCGTTATCGCTCCACTTTCTGTCAGTACCGCACGTGCGACGGCTGAGTAGTCTTATTCAACTAGGAAAGAAAGTTTCAGTCGTTGTAAAGTATCCAGCTGACTTGGCTAAATAGACGCAGTAACCGCAGTAACCATCGGACAAGACCATGCGAACACTTCCTATTATCGCGATCGGTAGACCTCATTGCTCACACCAAGAGGATACTGGCTAGCGATTGTGCAGGTGCATGAAGGTCTTTCAACCACCAGACATTCGGGGGCTTCATAAATGACAAATAAAGCTGCACGGTTGCCATGACCCGAAAGATAGGGAAGAGTTGCGTTAAAGGCGGTAGCCGCTTCCTTTTTTCATTAGTTTAATCTACCGGCAAGAATAATATCAGTGTGGACGAAGTGATATGCGGAAAACCAAGTGGCAGTTTGATCACAAAATCGTCGCCCTTGGAGATGGGCCAAAATATCCAAAGAGCAGTTCAGCTTGTCTCTTTCAGCACAACCACACGGAAAAGTGGGCCTGAATCAAACACAGAAATCTGTTGTCACTAATAAATCTTTCTGCGTGACAAGGCACCCCATCTTGCAGATCTCCACCACATATTCCCCAAGCTGGTGGTGTCCTGGTGAACGCCCAGGAGACGATAATGCAGACTTGGAAAAAAAAGAATACCGGTGTGAAGAAAACGTAATCCCCCATCTCAGACTTCAAAAGACGCTAAAGCTACACATTTTGTAGTTTATAATTTTTGCCTTTTAATTGAACTCACGGGTGTTATGCCATTTTCTAAACAAGAGACAATCCTAAAACCATATAATAATCTTGAACCCAATGTTAGATACTACCTGGCAGGGTTGAGATTCTTGATACCCGGAATTCCGCTTCACTGTTCGGACGTATAATTTATTACACCCAATTAACTGTAAACCAACCGCAAACAGGATTTCATGGAATCCAAATGAATGTCCGCTATACCGGCTAATACCTTGGTGAAATCCAGTAGAAACTTGACTGGATCAGACTAAACATGGCTTTACTCAACGGAATCTATCTTCATCGGACCCAGGGGAACACCACCGCCCCAGTCGTTAAGCAGAAACGAATCCAGCATACTGAACGCAAGACCAAATCAGCCCTGGAAGTAGGTAAACTATTTTTATCCCATGTTTCAGCCTATTAGTTGAGACCATTGTGTCATATCTAATATACGGTCATCATGGGAGGCAGCTTAAAAAGAAACTAGGCTAATCGGTGGATTGACAAATGTATTATTGCATGAATAACCGTTGCTTGTTTAGTCCAGTGCTCTCCGGTTGCGCTGTCGCGCTGTGATAAAGCGATCTTAGATTTGCAGTACGTCCGAACGACCACGCAGACGCCTATAGCCAGGCCTGGGATTCAGAACAGTTCGAGCTCAGGAGCCGACTGAGTACGCCGGTATTCTGATCGACCCCGTCTGTAAGTGGCATCCTCCCGCTACCACCGCAGCTCGACCCGCTGACATTAACAGGCGTTTCGCGGGGGTATCCCAGCCTTGCTTCGGTCACCATCACGCAGCGCAACCAACTCTCTACTTCCATCGGACGCTACTTCAGTAGTTCCCCCGCTACCACCGCAGCTCGACCCGCTGACGTTAACAGGCGTTTCGCGGGGGTTTCCCAGCCTGGCTTCGGTCGCCATCACGAAGCGCAACCAACTCTCTACTTCCATCGGATGCCACTTCAGTAGTTCTGCTCCAGAAGGCCTGAAACACGTGAAACTAGGCTAATCGGTGGATTGACAAATGTATTATTGCATGAATAACCGTTGCTTGTTTAATCCAGTGCTCTCCGGTTGCGCTGTCGCGCTGTGATAAAGCGATCTTAGATTTGCAGTACGTCCGAACGACCACGCAGACGCCTATAGCCAGGCCTGGGATTCAGAACAGTTCGAGCTCAGGAGCCGACTGAGTACGCCGGTATTCTGATCGACCCCGTCTGTAAGTGGCATCCTCCCGCTACCACCGCAGCTCGACCCGCTGACGTTAACAGGCGTTTCGCGGGGGTTTCCCAGCCTGGCTTCGGTCGCCATCACGAAGCGCAACCAACTCTCTACTTCCATCGGATGCCACTTCAGTAGTTCTGCTCCAGAAGGCCTCCCTGAAACACGTTGATCTCAAAATTCACTACTTTGAGAAACAGGCCATCCCGTCCATAGCGTTTAAATCGGCGTCGACAGTCTCAGTATATACGCTTTGCCAAACGGTCGGAACACCAGCGCTAGATGTATGCTGCAACGCACCGCAGGTGATTTTCCATTTGAAGGCTGTAAGTGGGTTGTTTGGATTCCTACAGTGTTATTGCGGTGTGGTTCTGCCACACTCCAGTCATAAGTTTGAATGTCGGCCGAAGCTTCTAAATCAACTGCTGCGTGCTGTCAGTGGGCTTACTCCAGAAAATTCATCAGAATTACTGAGGCTGTGAACAGCGCAGCGTCACTTTAGTCAGTCAGTTCGATTTTTTAGCCGAAGCATTAATCGAAGTACAATGGCTCCAGATGGAACCAATGCCTTAATTAATTTACTGATGCCAAAAAGTTATGTAGTCTGGTGTAGCAGGAAACGGACCCATACGTTGCTGAGTATGGCTTAGGTGTAAGGCCATAATTATCAGCCTGACCAGGCCTACCTTCGGTTTGTCTTGTCCCGGAGTCTACACCAGAGGCACCGCTAAGGCCATCGTGATCGAGTTGACTGGTAGGGGTTTTCGTGTTTCACCGACAAGCCACGGAGTGACCACCTCTTAATAGACCACTGTGACGAAGACCAGGTGAAGATGGCTCTCTGAGGCAAATGGTCCCTTGCCATTCAAAGTACACGTCCTAATCAACGTAGCCTGTGAAGTATGACCAGCTGACCCATCAAAGAGGTGATCAAACCATCCGGCGCAATACAGTTCAGGTTCTTTGTCAATCAGATGCCGGTCGGAGAGCATATTAAAATCGCACATGGTTAGCAAAGACGGCAAAATGCATGCTTTTCGTCAGAGAGGTTGAATAAAAAGCAATATGGGGGCTCTGCAAATACTGTGCCATATCGCGGAATGTATGTGCGACACTCACGAAGCCTCTCTTGCCAGGCTGATTATTCGGTAGAGCTCTGACTAAATTTTCATTCTGTCCCCCAGTTGTGACTTGATGTACGTATGATTCCCTGTCGCTTAAGAACGCAGGTTACCGTGACTGTCTTACGCCAACTACCGCTACTTTTGTTAGGCTTTTAAAACCAAAGGCTAACCACTCTTCACTTCGTTCTGGGTGCTGTTGCGATGTGACATCCAACGCACAACCATGAATTGCACGTTTACAAATAGACTTAGGCCACATCAGCCGTCGCATGGTAACATCAACCGGAATGTCCCGCTTGCTGCATACGGAAAAGCTACTTCCATCGCTTCCACTCCTTTTTCTCATGTCCGTTCTTCAGCCCTGCTAACCTGCTTTCGGTAACACGTCTGTACGCTCACTACTAAGAATCAGCAGCTCCGTTCGCCTGTAGAACATGGAGGATTATAAGGCAGATATTCGATAACTCTCTTTCGAAGGCTCTGTACGGAGCTGTTTATAGGTCAACCGAACGCCACGTCGACTGGACGGATGTAGTGTACTGGTTAGGGACCTAGTAAGTGATCATTATAGTTCAGAAAATACCGTCTGGTTTCTGAACTCTAGGACTACGAGATCAATCACTGAACGAAAAGCGCAAACCCGACCCGGGAAGCTTGGGCGAAAACCTCGATCATTTGTATCAGTCCGTGAAGCAATCAGTAAGAGAGGCTATGTCCTCATTGGTCAGACCGTCAAAAAACCAAGGTCGAGCATTATGGCTCGGCGTTTCCCGCCCCTTCATGATGACTTGCACTACCCTGTGGTGCATTTGTGATGGTACCGTAAATGAAGTTACACTAATTTTCCTTTGTCTCCAAAAAAGCCTGTCTCAGGGTACCCTGCCTTTTATACTTTAGTAGAAGCAGAGAGCCAAGGACCAAAAGCTACCTAAAAGGATTCGGTCTTTTGGAAAATTGATTCCAACAATTTTTCCTAAAGATAACTACGGGTGACAGAAGACGAGCTGGCATTTCGTAAAATGCGGAGTCGCTGTGAATCAGAAATCCGTCCGTAGAACCTACGATAGCAAGCCACGACGTTGGACCTTGCCCGGAAAAGAGCAAAAATATGCCATTTGATTGCGAGACTGCCAGAGTAACAAGTCAACCGTCTTCTCCCTGGGGGACAGAAACGGGGAACCAACGAGTGGTCCAGTAGTGGTACCTGAAGTCGATAGGCCTGCATTATGCCTCGGTTACTTCTTAAAATACAATCTTGTCAAGACAACTACGAACGGCCTTCAGCCAACTTGGCTTCACGGAGGAGGACATGTGTCAACACTTGTTTTGGGGCCAGACCAGATTCATCTAAAGAAAAGCATTTCTACTGGTGCATTGTTGGTCGCTCGATGGAGGCAATCTTTCCTGTGCTTGGAAGGAATTGATTGTCACATCAATATACAAAACTGGTGACCGACTATCGCCCGGCAGCTACAGGTCTATTAGCCTCTTTAGCTCACTGTGCAAGGTGATGGGATGCATTCTGAAGCGGGGTGTCATAAATCACCCCACTATACCAGCAAACTAATACCCCCAGTGCAATACGGATTCCTCCCAATCCATTTTAGCGTAACCAACATGCTCCGATTTACGGGCAGCTTCACCCAAGCTAAGGGATCATAGCGAATGTCATATTTTTCGATTTCTCGAAGGTATTCACTCAAATCCCACACATCCCACTGCTCCACAAACTCGAGTCCTACGGGATTAAAATGGGAAATTCTACGCTGGTTTAAGGCGTCATTATCAGATAGAACATTCCGAGTGAAAGTAGGCTTGACCTGCACTTCTTCGGCGCCGGTCTTCATTGGTTTTCTCCAAAGCTAATTTTTGGGACCACCTGTGTTTCTGATCTATGTCAACTGCCTTTCAAATGTTCTTTCAAGTTTCTACTTTTTGGGGTTCAAATTCCAGTGTCCTCCAAATGAATGTAGACGCTGCAAAGCAGTGGTCGTTGAGCTGGCACCTTCCCGTGAATGACGAAAAGTGCGTCCATATATCATTCGGAGGAGACCCAGCGAACACCTTTGTCGTGCAAGGTGATAATTGGCAAGAAGACATTACGAGAATAGATACTGTAAAGGATATAGTTATTTGGCTCTCTTGAAGCCTGTCCTTCTCACTGCTATATGAAAAGTCGGCGCAAAAGGCACTGGTCATTCTCACGTATTACTCGCTTGGACTTCCAAACACTCCATTGAACCTGCGTCAGACCGCTTCCTGAATACGCCAACCAAATTGTCTACACATGGCGCAAGAAAAACGTAACCCTCGTTTAGCGTGTCCAACAAGCTCCCACGAAAATGGTGGCCGGCCTGTATCCGTTGCCTATGAATCGCGTCTGGCGGTGCTTGACCTCTTTTCTCTGGATTCGGGCGAGATGGCTCAGTGGTTAGAACGCGAATTTACTGACGGAATGTCCGTCGTTTTAAACCCACCGCCGAATCCCGACTTCTGTCTAGGTGTGGGCGCCCTGGCAGTATCCCAGCCCACGTACAACCTGTACGGCAGTGAAGCATCGGTGTTGAACAGTGATGTCATGCTGTCGATGATGATGATGATGATGATGAGCCTGGCGGTATCCCAACCCTCGTGCTTCTTTTGGTGGGGACATGGGTGCTACGGCTGAATGACTATATTATTTCTATCATCCCACCCTGGAGTATAATCGCTTACGAGGAGACCTAATGCTTACTTACGCCCCGTGTGAACAAGGTTTGATCCAACTAACACACCGTTGAGACATGGTAAAAAGATTTTCAAGCTCAGGGTGATCACCGTTATTAGGCAACAATTTCTCTCATTTCGGGTCGTTAGTGAATAACTTTCCTCCGACGGTCGTTCGCGCTTCTTCTAGTATCCAGTCCAAAGCACTTTTAGACGCCCTTTTGGTTGAGTCCTCTTGCTGGTGGGCTTACTGCCACGCTCTTAGAACCTAAACAGCATTGCTACAGCCTTTTTGCTAGTGTCTTTCAGGTCAGCGTAAGCCGCTGAACTGATTGTTACCAAACCGCGGTAGCAGACGTCTTTCTCAACCTCAGAGCTGCCGTCTGTCGGAGCGCATGCTAACATAACCAACAAACGCCGATTACTGTACCAATTTAATTAGCCTAGTTATAGCTGGAGCCTAATGTGAAAAGAAGAGAAAACTGTTTAAGAGAGGGACCTGCTGCTGGTCCATTTGGAAGAAATCTGAAGTATCCACATCTTCAAATGCTGAATCAGATATTTTGGAAATGAAATGACAGCACGAATGCCGCTAACGTCGGTTAGCTGTCCTTTCTTGAAGTGTCCCTGGCCAAGAGCAGTAGGGTTTTAAGACCCCATCATGGAAGACTCACTACACCAGACAGCACATAAACTCTTCGTAATCTCCTTCGCACCCTTCTGCCAAGCCATAGGTTGTCCACCTCGCAGTTTCCGCCATTCTGAAAGGAGCATGGAGAACAACATTCGTTTCGGTATGTGTAGCTCTTGACAAAGCCGCCGTACTTGATGGTGCTGGATGTTTTCCGTGATTGAAGTACCTGCTGCATAACCAAATACTCGTTTTTTCATCATCTCGTTACGAATTCGTTGACGCACCCGAGACCAGCAATGCTACTGGTGAGTCGGTGGTAAAGAACCTGAAGACACCTCTTCTGTGTACAGAGGCCACGTTTCGCAACCATACAACAACAGGGCTCCTACTGTAACCTGGTGCACCTTAAGACCCAGTAGGGACGAGATGGCTCAGTCGTTAGAGCGCGAATTTACTGATCGGAAGGTCCGTGGTTCGAAACCCACCGCTGGATCTCGACTTCTCCTGTCTAGGCTTGGGAAACCCAAGAGTATCCCAACCCTCGTGCTTCCTTTGGGTAGCTTGGCTGCTAGGCACCAAAAGGGTGTTACAGCCGAACGATTATTGTTATTGTCAGTTGTACAGCCCTCAGGATCATTGCGGCACTGAAGCCCAACCACCACTAGTTGACAACTTTAGGTCGGGATATGTAGTTCGCTTGCCAGAGAACCGTTTGCGTCGCAGGGTCTTGCGCTTAGTGGATATGAGGGAGTGGTGGACAGTCTACAACCTGGCAACGAATAGTGAATCCGCTAACCAGAAAACTCAGCTGAATAGAAAACTGCCGCCTCCCTGAACTCAATCCATCAATGGTTAATGACACTTGTAGACATGCCTTAATCACGCAGTCGGTCAAAGCTATCGCCTTCAAAGGATAGCTACCCAACCTCCTGTTTCCTCAAAGGAATATATAATGTGAACACACCTATCATGCTGTTGCCTCTGTGCTTGGCCGTCCACGCTGTCTCATTTTCCGGTGACCGCAACTGTAGCAGCTGGAACTAACGTACCCTTGATACATGGCTTATAGCCAGTAAACTGAATGACCTGACGATGTCCCGTGTTTTCCCGAATCGGTCAAATCTCGCAACCGCACAGCAATGCATTCGGCCATATAGTCTGATATACGCGTCCTTTGAGTCACAGTGTTACGTCTTTTTGATACCACAGCTGACGTCAATCGGCAAGTGCAGTTCTAACTTTCAAGGCTCATGTATTAACTTCGTCTGTCACAGCACCGCCAGAGTTAATGGAAATTCCGAGACACAGTGTTCCACAACCTCCAGAGTCACTCCATGAGCTCTTAGAAACATGTTGGAAGACTACATCTCCCAGCATGACTTCCACTCTGTGATTGTGAAGCACATGCCAAAGAATCGGATAGCACTGTCCGCTTCTATGTTAATGTTCGCGTTTCCTGCTCGGTCAGTATGCTTCTCTTTTGGGTATATATGAACATCCTGATTTCAGAAGCATTCCAGTCTTCGCCCCGTTACTTCGTCAGTGACGAAATCAAAAAGAACTGGAGAGAGTGGGCACTTTGTCACTGCTTATAAGAAAGCTTTCGAATGGCTCCCAATAAACCCTCTGGCCTATAAGTATGTGAATACAAACATCTTGCACTACCCATTCGTTAGACTTACAGGACTTTCCAGAGTTCATAACGAGACCACTATCGGGTAAAGTCAATAACGCCGTCGTCAAGACTGGGATGCTTAAGGGGACGCTGTTACTGGATCCTACCATTTCACCAGGTACGAGTATAGAAGTAATATGGGGTGCGGTTAAAACCGTTCCGCAACTGTTGTGCGAAACAAGTAACAATGAAGAAGGCCAGAGTCTGTGCCACAGCCCCATGTGAATAGGCGAACCACTGCAGTCACCAATGCGCGCCTGCAATCGGTCGTAAAATATGCTCGTTGGCTGCTTCATTCAACTGTTATCGATACGAAATATGCCGGAATGAAACGAAGCAAGAGAACCGCTTATGAAAAAGCGCTGATGGCGCGTAGTTCATGTAAACTGAAAAGCTGAACGCACTAAAGCACGGTAGTCCTGCTCAACATCATTTCTTGCAATTCATAATTCGAAATTTTCATTGAAACCCATAGCCTGACCACACTCTTGTACGAACTACACCAACCAGTCAACCTTGGATACATCCAGATTGGGTCTTTCGAGTTATTCAGTCATTTCGGTATCTCCGTTTCATGGGTTGAAAGGATGCGCGTACGAGTATACGGCAAGCTTTCGTCTGAATTCCCCACGTCCAGTGTTTCGAGACATCATCATCATCATTCTCAGCTGTGCGATTCATGGTTGTACGTGGGCTGGGATACTGCCAGGGCGCCCACACGTAGACAGGAGGACGATTGGGGTCCTCAACCAAAGCCTTTGGCTCAAAAGCCTAACCGCAAGGCAGCGGTGTTTGGCGGGAAATGCAAATGCATTACCATTTCTACGGAACAAGTCGCCACATGTTCCAAACCCCAACCTGGAGGGCCAGGAGACTGTGTTTGTCAGACCTCTAACCATTGACCAACCTGGTGTGAAAGCCTCTGTGAGTGTCGCGGGACACTCTCCAGTATAGCTCAATGGATCGCTGAGGTGCGCAAACCGTCACACCACGGTAAGGTCCAGTCTCTTTGTAACGGCCTTTCTCAGCTGTAATAACCGCATACTTGTCGTACAGTTGTAGCTGCCACAGTTTCGTTCACCGATTATTCTTAGGTAGCTGTGCATTGGAGGCGATAGCTGATAAATTACTGCGTAAATACAGCACTGTAGGTGGACTGTTAAGTGGGGGTATTGGGAAGGGAGCTATGCATTGAAGGCAACAGCTTGGATGCATGAGCGCCATTGAGGGTGCGACGGGGCCATGTCTGACAATGTCTCTACCCATTGATATGGCCCGTCTTGAGGTCCCCATGCATGAAGATGGCAATGACCTTTATACTTCACTGCCAAGTCACTGTTTGACTGCCTCTGGCTCTCTCCCACCCTTCACGTAGTTGTACGAAAAGAGCTCTTCGATGAGGTCGGTCGACTGTCACACGCATCAAGTGGCCAAGCCAGCGCGACCAATGCAGTGTTATCAGTTCATCTATCGGGGGTGGGTTATTTCTCCCGAATACCGTTCGACGAACTTCAGCACTGCTGATCCGGTGTTCCCACCAGATCCGGGCAATGCTTCGAAAACATCGATGGTCAAACACTGAAAGTCTTTCGATGTCCTCGGCGCGCAGCGGCCAGGTTTGTGATCCGTATAGTAATATGGAGCGCACCGCAGCATTATAAACTCGACGGTTGACGAATGAGCTGATGTCATGCATACGCTACAGATGACGCAGGTTCACAAAAGCTGTTGTGGCCTTCCCAATCCGGATGAAAATATCTTTCACGAGACTACCGGGACTGATACAGCTGTCCAGTTAAACGAATTTGTCTACTACCTCAATCAGTTCATCCTCAAGCATGAGTTTAGGATTCCAGTCCACCCAGTCTTGCAGTAGCACTTTACACTTTGCAGGTGTGTAGCGCATGCCTAACCGTGAGGCAGAATTATTTAGATTATTTAGTATTGTTTCCATTACCACAGGGTCAGATCCTAGAAGAGCTATGTCGTCTGCGTACTCGATATCTGTGAGCGGACGCCCCGGGAGAACTTCGACCCCACAGGTATTAGAGGCTGGTAGTGAGCCTTCCATGATCGCATCAGTGACGAAGTTGAAGAGGAAAGGTGGAAGAGGACAGCCCTGTCGGACACCACCTAATGTGGTGCACCCAGGCGAGAGTTTCCCGTAGAACCTTCAAACGGCCGCGGGAGTTGGCGCACAGCGCCTTAAGGAGGATCAAGAATTTATGGCGGACACCTTTGCTCCACAGACACTGGAGTGGTGCCTGATGGTCCATAGAGTCAAAGACAGCTTTCAGATCAAGAAACACGATCATTGTTGGCCACTGGAAGTAGTGTCGCTGTTCCAGAATCTGTCAGAGGGTGAAGATATGATCGATGCAACCTCTCGCAGGACGGAATCCAGCTTGGTTTTCACGGGTCTGCCTTTCCCTGTGTTCAGTCAACCTTCAAAGGATAGGGCCTGAGAGTATCTTCGATGCCACAGCTAACAGGCTGATGCCACAGTGATTTTCACACAGCGTCCCTACCTTTTTGAAGGTAGGGATAACCGTCGACATGCCCCATTCTGCAGGCACCTTCTCTCCGTCCTATATGGTACTAATAAGCCTTGTCAGATGGGTCACCAGGGATTCTCCGCCTTCTTTGAAGAGGGATGGATACAGACCATCCGGTCCTGGTGCCTTCTCACGTTTTAGTAGGGCTATTTCGTACCTTATTTCTTCCGACAGACGACCATTGTTTATATTCCATTCGCCCGTGTGCAGGAGGCCATCCAAGCTGTTCTTCAAGTGTTTGGCCCATCTTCCCAGTCGACGTTTTTGCGAGTGAATTAACGAGCCATCTTTTTCACTTATCGTTTCGCTGACCGTTGCTTTCCTAGGGCCAGTTGATCGCATCAGTTGATATAGGGCACGGCAGTTTCTCGTAGCCATCTCTCGAGCTTTCGATGTCCACCAGAGCTCTCGGTCTTTTCTTAGACTCTTCACTATTTGGCGTTTGACGGATTTGCGTGCGCCGTCGAACACGTTGCCTTCTGGTATGGCTTTCCTGGCAGCAATCATGGATAGCGACCTCGACGACCTCCAGTGGTCTTGTGTTCGAATCGGAGAAGTCGGGCAGGCAGCACTGAACGCCGCTAACGTAGCTCCTTTCACATTTTGCCACGCTTCATCCACATGCTCAATGTCACCATAATATTTGTATACTGTGGAGAGTCGTTGGGCTAGCTCGAATCGATACTGTTGAGCCATGGTAGTTCTTCGAAGACAGTGGGTTGGCATGCTGACTTGCGAGGGCCTGAAGGAAAACGAACTGTCAAGCGTGAACGCACCATGACGTGGTCAGAATCAAGTGGTGTGCCCCAGAAGGAACGGCAATCTTGAATTATGGTTCTGCAATGGTGGCTAGTGGCCACATGGTATAACTGGGTCCATGGTTGATTTGCTGTTTGTGGCCGCCAGGTTACGCGGTGCGAACGTTAATGTGGAAAGTTCGTACTTGCTAGAAACAGTTCATGATCAGCACACAATTGGATGAGTCTATCTCCGTTGTCTGCGCGGTGAGAATCGACTCCGAATCGACTACCTAGATGTGATTCGAAGGAGCTCAGTGGACCTACTTGAGCATCCAGATCGCCTGTAAGGATCACAATGTCAGCGCATTTTGCATGGCCAATGAGCCCGGATAGCTCTCGATAAAAAGTATCCTTCTCCGCCTCAGAACTGCAGCCCGTTGGGGCATAAGCCGACACTACAAACAGGCATCGCTTTTTATGCCGAGAGGCATAGCACCGTCCAGTTATCTAGATAGCTGGACGGCGCAAAGACGACTGTTCACTGGGATCCAACCCAGCGAAGCGCGTTCAGCTCTGGGACTGAGTGCAACTTCCACGCCATATATTCCACGAGTCATCGCTTCTGGGTCACCGGACACACGGAGGGAGAAATGTGAAAGAGCTGACTTCATTCTTGGCGTTCCGAGATGCATAACCACGGTCGGATCTTCTATGCGTGTTTCGGAGACACAGCATACATCAATTTTAGGGGAGTATAAGGTCTCTGCAAGTATTGCTTGTTTGTCAAGTTGACATAGATTACGGACGTTGAGAGCCCCTATATGGAAAGGATCTCGTGGATTTAGAAGGGTGTTATTTTGTTTGTTGTTAGTAAGCAGCGAGGAGCATAAAGCCCTTCGGTCAGTCAAATGGCCCAGTGACGTTTGTTTGTGTGGTGGGAAGGTGTTGGGGAGGGACATAGGTGGACACCGAACTGCACTGGCAAATGATGCTTCCCGGTTGCCCAGGCCGAGGAAGGGGGTTTGATTGAGGTACCCCACCTTGAGCTTTTAACTCAAAAGTCGGACCCACAAGGCAGTGGGAGGACGTAGGGTTTTGTTCGGGGACTCTGCCTCTGACTCAAAAGTCTGACCCACGAGGCAGCGGACAGAAGGGTTTTCTTCGGGGACTCTTCCCGGAGCAGTTGACTCAACGGTCTGACCTGCTCGGCTGCAGGGGGTTGGCCTAACCCGAGGGCGCAGGGAATAAGGCATTACTGTCTCATTTCTGATGCGGCTGGGTACAGCAGATGCCTTCTAAGCAACACCGGGCACTTTGTATTAAAAGTGTTCCGACCGTACTGGATAATGCGCTGGCTGTCACGATCAATCGCTGGGCGATCGGAATGTGCGATTTTTTGGGCCGACCTTTTCTGACCCGTCCTTCCTCGGGGAAAGGCAGCACCGGTGCTTCCATAAATATGGACATGCTGGTCACCTGTGGGAACACCTTACTGCCTTCACACTCCTGTCACAGAGGACAGTGGGGGCGAGATGGCACAAGTGGTTAGAGCGCGAATTTACTGACCGAAAGGTCCATGGTTCGAATTCGACCTCCGCCTCTCGACTTCCCCTATCTAGGCTTAGGCAACCTGGCAGTATCCCAGCCCTCGTGCTTCCTTCAGGTGGCATTGCAGCTAGGCAGGGTGCTACAGCTGAACACCACCACAGAGGACAGTACGACTTTACCCCCAGACCGCCTCGTAGCACGACTACTCGTAGTACGGGGTCTGGCTGCTCCCCTTTGGCCTTCCTTGCATGGTTGCACCTTGTGGAACGACTTTCCAACCAGTTTAGCCCGCAGGATCATTGCCGGACCACCACGTCAAGGTGGCAGCTTTAGGTCGGGAGTGTTTTGAGACAAGGCTTCCCTCCCACCTTTTCAAGTGATTCTATCAACCGGTCAAAATAGGGCAGATGTTAGTAAGACAATATGCCGAGAAACAGCAATTCACTCCTTCAGATACCGTCTTGAGAGGTGGGATGAGCACTTCCAAGAACAGTTCACCTGGTCTTCGATACCATTGGTGGTGATGAAGATAATGTAGACCGAATCAGTTGTGCCGTAGTTCTAGACGAGGAATTCTCCCTCTGATTTTTTTGTTTCTACAATCCACAGCGAAACGCTTTATGACGGACAAGGAAGAAGATTCTAACACGATCTCCATCGAAGTTGCCCAGGAACCAGCGACTAGGATTCTTGGTTTCGCGCCACTACAGCTATCCGATGATAGTATGTTTTTATTCATGCTCATAACATTGTTTCCCATTAAGTCTACAATGTTGTCAATGATAATCTGGGTCGAATGATTGATGACTTTGGAGAGAAACTACTGGAGCGGGTAGGTTTCTCCGGCTCTCTCCGTTCTAACTGTCGACTTCACCCAGTACCAAACCAAACTGGATCCGTCCCGTGTGGAAAAGTTGTTGAATGTGTGCAAGTACAAGCTGCAACTCCAACAAGATTATCTGTTCGACGAGTTTGATGTAAGATTTGATTAGTTTTACGATTCGTTCCGCTTTTAGAAATACCTCGTCGGTGACTTACTATCTGTTGATCCGAATGTTGTCCTCGAGGAGGACCGGTGTCAGTTGACGTATTCCGAAAAGAAAGCACATTTGGTTGAAGCTCGTATAGATACCTATACAAAACGCCTGGTAACAGTAAGTCTGATTGCTGACTTTATAACGTATGTTGTGTTGACGAGAGACAGCTAATGAAAACTGTCTGGCCATTAAGTGTTACCGTAATCAGTAAGTGTCCCATGTAACAGACGCTTCAATGGAGGAAAGGTTGTCTTAGAAAGCAACCTAGTACTAGTCCCTAGCCATATTCTATCCGTTTTACAGAAGTTAATTGAAGCATGCTTGTGTGTAAACTGTGGTCAGTGGTGTTGTGGATGCTCTTCATCCGGCACCATAATCCGCACGATCACCCCCGCGGTGTAATTAGAATAATCGTTGATGCATGTATTGAGTGAGTCAAGCGATTGAATGATCTAGTCTTGAAGGTGTACTTGGTGGTTGTGTCCACGTTATTTTTATTTCAAACGTGGATTGGGGCTATCACGCGAGCGTTTTCCAGCTTAGCTCGATGAATTATGGAGGTACGCAACCCGTCATATATATGATGAAAATGAGGCTACAACCACTTTTATAGGATCAGCGGCCTCTCGGAACCTCCTGTTAATCGCCTATCTTTCTGAATAGTCTGCCTCACTTTCTCCTTGCGTGGTGAATTTCCGAACAGAAGGTCTTCCATTGAACGTCGATTACTGTACTTCACAGCAGGTCTTCTCCTCTGCTACTTCGTTGAAGTTCGGTGAACTTGATCATGATATTTTGTCTTCCTTTACCACATTCTCTAGCTTAACGCCTGTAGCACCCTTTTGGACCAAAAATCGGCCGAACTCAAATGTATAGAGAAGCACTTGGCGTCTTTCAACAAATTGTTGTCCGACACGATCCAGACCAGTTTCGGTGTAGATTCGAGTGAGTGTCTATTCCACTTAACATCCCCATTTCTTGAATTGCGTCCTCTATGTGGTCATTTGCTCTATGCTGCCTTGTTTTTGTGATACGTTGGGTTGAGTGTTGAAGCTTTTAACTCTCCTCTACACCCAACGCCTTACATCGGTCAAATTAATGTGAACTGTTGGAAAGTAGGGGGATTTGATAGCTCTTGAAATGTCGGGTCTATTCACACGTAGCCTGGGTAGGAAGATATCTGGGCTTGAAATACTGCTCCTTAACCGAGTTTCTGAATGTGCGTGCTCTTCGCCTCAACTATGCTTAGTCGCTGGAGGACCATTCTGATTCGCATTTACTCTCATGAGTGTCTTACAGCGGAACTCAGTGCCGAATGACGTGACTTAAATGTGCAAGTGATTAATGTTCTAAATTTGACTGGTGCACTCATCTGCATACCGACCGTGGGCTGTCAAAGAGTTTTCAGCAACGTTATGAGTAGTGCGCTACGTCTACACAATGCCCTACATCCGCAACCGATGAAATTCGTCCCGAATATTGGTGTCTCGCAGCCCGTATATTTTGTCTGTCTTCAGGAATTAGGGCATGAGGAGAAGGCTTCTCAATGATGTGGATATCAGATCCGTCATCTTTTCTACTGTTAAGCAGTCCTGTTGTTGAGACCATTAGTTAGTGAAAATGTTCACTACGTCGTGGAGATCACTGTTTCTGCTTACAAGCTGAAGGAACACTTCTTCCGCGAACAGTAGTTGGAAAATATTGGTCACCTCGAACCGGAATCTAATTGCCTCTTCCGCGTTCTCCCTCTCTGTTTTCGCCGTTTTATACTCGTTCTGCGTTTTGCTTCTTTTTTCTTCAAGTTTTCCGTTTCCTCGTACTACGGCCTTCGTCCTCAGCATCGGCCAACTATCACTGTTTTTGTCGGCTGAAAGTATGCTGTGTGTAGTATTTTGGGCTCTGGGCGGCATTACGACTGGAGTAGGTCTATTTCCAAATGACACCCTGTATCTTTCTAGTTAGGACAGGAAGAGCATATGGCGTAGAAATTGGAGTGCCTCAAAACTTCACAATGACGTATGTCGATGGCTTTTTCCACGCTTCCGCTTCAGTGTGTTGTCTGTTGTTACAAGCAGCTATGAACCGAAAGGCGCTGTGCTGCTGTTTCATCCTTATTGGGAATCATTGGCAGTATGCACCTCACAAAGCTCAGGGTTTCGAACCCGTGACCTTCTGGCCAGTGGTTGAACCCTGCCGCGAATGGCTGAACAGCAATGAGATTCGCTCTCACACAGATGGGATATAGCACCACCTATCCTTTAATCAAAGGGTCCACATCATGTAGCCATGTATTGACTGGTTCCTTAAGCGGTGACTTCTCAGATGAAAGTTTCGCTGGTGTGAAAGTATTCTTCCTCTAAACCGATCTTTCTACATCGACTCGAGAACAGACCACTATTGTGTGGATCTCAAAGCCATCTCTTAACTATCAGTGGGTGTCTGAAGTACATTTGTTTCTTCCCGTATCCATTTTGCGAACCGTAGCGTTGAGCTGTTGTCGGTCACTGAATATATCTTGGAGGCTGTATGCTCACTTTTGATAGTCTGATGGTGAAATAGCACCGGATACGTTGTTGGCTTCTGCACTCCATAAGTTCGGTTAAAAGATTATTCTCTATGATTGTGTGAGTAGTACATCTTACACCGATTTCTCGCTTTTTCTCATTCTACACCTAAATTTGTCCCGGAACCTAAGTCAGCTCTTCCCTTGTTTCAGACTGTAGAATCTGTGATGATCCCGGTACAGTACTCCGTTACTGTTACGTATTCGAAAAATATACACTTCGTCCCAGGAATTCGGCTGTATTTCGGACGTATAAACAGGCATTGTTGTTGACGTGTACAATCGTACGGTCGTAATTAAGTGGTAGCTGGTTCACAGGGCTTTCAGACTGAATGAGTACTGTGTTTCGAATAACGTACTTTTGACGTACACAGGAAACTTATGTGGGTCTAATTAACGGCACACCAGACGAAAAAGTATTCGTAGAACGTGACTCAGACAAATGGGAAGTCCATTTTACTTGACTGACCAAATGGGTAGCCACAAATTAGGTCGAATGCTAGATATAATATTATCCGTATTTTGTCAGGAAATCTGCTGTTTTCTCTTGCTCAACTGAAAAGCAGATGTAAGCTTATGGTCATATTCAGTGAAGTTTTCATCCTGTTGGTGAAGCCGGTCCATGCTTGTAGTAGCCGCTTCGTTGTGTCAGAGAGGTTGCACGTATGCTTGTCCGTTTGTCCGTTCACCACCGATCTGGCGTGTGGCTTTAGTGGCTGATGAGGTGCGTGTCCAAGCGATTTCCACGCCTGTATGTCTATCCTTCAATACATCAGAGAACTGTTTGTGGGATAGCTGGACATGTAACTCAGTTGTTTGCTTAGCCGTTACAAGGTGGACCTGTTTGGCCGCGTGTGCGCAGTACCTACGTGTTTTCTGATTTAATTTGAGCTTACAATAATGCTGAAAAACCAAGAAACACTGCAGCCTTTTCATCCTCGTTTGGAATCATCAGCACTGCACGTCTCACAAAACTCAGAGTTTCGAACCCGCAACCGTCTAGCTAGTGGTTGAACGCTCAAGTGTTCAGTCAATAGTAGCTGATCAGCAGTGTGATTAGCTCTCACTACGACAAGACGTAGCACCATTCATCATTCACTAACGAAATTCCGAATTGGAAGACTGATGAACTCTACCTCAACCAATGAAACTGTTTCTGAATACTGTTGGTCCACCTCTATTTCAGTGACCATCCTTCCCTTCGCTGCGGTGAAGTGAAGGTTGTTCCTCCCATATACATATATATATATATATATATATATGCGAATTTTTGGGTCAGGTGGAGAAGTCTTACGCTCAGTAAGCATACTAAACAACCACTTCTTGCATACTGCTTTCCCATAACGGCTTCCCCCTCTTATCTTTCCCTCCCATTGATGAACGCTTTCTCCTG
>NW_008751724.1:1088613-1100608 GCF_000715545.1 Opisthorchis viverrini
TTCCCTACAGTTGATGATCTCTGTCTCCTGGTCCTTGAACGAACCAGATCGTTGATGCGACTCTGTTCGGAATTCCGTGACGCCTTTGACACCTAATTGAATTGTTGTGTGTTTGTGACAACTTGTCTCCTGGTCCTTGAACGAACCAGATCGTTGATGCGACTCTGTTCGGAATTCCGTGACGCCTTTGACACCTAACTGAATTGTTGTGTGTTTTGTGACAACTTTTGTACAGCCATGTTATTTTTTCTATTTTTCATGCTACTAGATGTCCTTCCTGAAGTCTTGCTTCACCGTATTTGGGTTTAGGTCCCGGGGGACCATTTGGTGAGTATGAGTTTGAAGTTACCCTCCCCAGGTAGTCGGTTCTTTTGGGTATTGGGTCTGCTGTGATCGTGTTCTCCGAAGGCTTTCCTATTCTGGATGAGGCTGATTTGATAACGTAGGTCCGCCAATATCAAATCAAGTCACCAATAACTTATCACACTCTTCGCTAAAATAAGTGCACTTCCGTTGTCTCCGTCGCTGTGAATGTGAAGTTGGATAGCACATTTCTTGGAAGCTTAACTGGATAGGTAGTGCCTTACTTATCCTATTCACTTTGGGTTTCATGTGACCCCGTCAGTGTACCTCAAACTGGTGGACCTTCGAGCTTACCAAAGTGAGCCTGGCTCACTGCTTCTCGTCATTTCACTGAAGGCCTCTTGCTTTTCATGTGCACTTTAAAACTGTGGCCTTTAGTTCACATCAAAGGCAGCCCGTCAAACGCCTCACTCAATTAGTCTAACCCATCTCATTGGCTGTCGTCTTGTCGCCAGAATGCAGCATTCCAGTTTAAGTCATACAATAACAAAACACCAAACCAATTCAATGTAAGGCGAAGTATTATCACACGTCCACGAGATTCATAATCATCCAACCTGTGTTTCATTGTATCGGCTAGGCTCGGAATTCTACACCGATACCGCCTTACCGCTCGCAGTTAGTTGCTTCTACGGCCGAGAAGCCTATCCCGCAAACGATTGACCAGAAGTTCGGGCCGCTTGCCGGTCCGGCAGCAGGCTTATGAGTAGTGTATCTTATCGTGAAAATATACTCCGATATCTCAAATATCGTCCCAACTGAAAAATAGGGCAGCTTTTATGCAGCATACTCAGTTGAAGAATATCACAAACGAAAGACTTAGCGGGGATTCGGTTGAGTTTTCTTAGAAACCAGGCTAGTTTGCAAACGAGTGTACTTCGCGCCATGCATTTATCTGTTCGCATGTACGTATGTAGGCACCATGATATGACTTAGAATAGTTTTGGATACCTGAACAGTGTTTGGGTGCACGAGGTAACCGGGTTTGTTAACCAGTTAGTGAAGGCGTGTGTCATTTACACGTTGGTAGGTCGTACGATCTCACTGTACGGAATTATCATTGCCTACGACAGCCGTTTTATACAGTCAGACGTCTACAACCATCCGACCCAACCTCGTGGTCCCGCCTGGCCATGGATCCTATGTACGGTTTCTGGCGAGTGAGGTATTGAGTAACCACTGAGCTGTGACTGCTGATTCCGTTTGTACCATTTAAGCATGCGCCGATGCTTTTTATCGGGCTGGGGTTCAAAAAGGATCGCATCACAAGCTAATGCCGCTCTTGATGCCAAGACCAGATGGTCTTCCTCACTTAACTGTTCCGTTCTGCATACTTAACGCTGCCATCTAAACGGTAGATCATACCTAAATTCACAAATCAGCCCGCCGGTGGTTAACTGGACAGGAAAATCTCACAGTTCGTTTGCATTTTCATGGTACCCGGGTTGTCCTTGTTGTAGCGTCCTCTGGCCTGCGTTTGCCCGGAGAAACCTGACCAATCAGCTCCAGATAACAGTGCTAGTGCGGGAATGTGTATAAAAATGAAACCAATAGGTTGAAGTCTGATGTGCCCTACCCCCCCCCCCCAAACGATGAAGACGGGGCACGTGAGCGCACTCGCGATGTAGCACGCGTGGTGCACACTGTCCGACAACTGAATTTGCCGGAGGTTTCAAGTTCACTTCAGGTGATGGAGGTTCTTGGACAAGAATCAACTGGATGATGATATCATCGCTCTTCAAACACTAGGGTATCCTAGACGCCGATGCGGAATCTGGACTACCCATTTGCAAGCACGCCGTGTGCTGTCAGCTCAAGAATCGACAGTCAAAATGGCAAAATATGAGCCTACTTTTGAGTAGTCAAAATACTTGTCCGGTTTGCTCTCCACATCCAGCTTGACACACATCAGTCATGCGCGATCGAAATAGATCGAGTCCCTGCAGACTTGATATAAACATTTGTTCATCACCGCTCGCGTTTATTCACTCTCTAGGCCGCCATTAATTCAAATGCCAGTGATGAACCAAAAACACCTTGCTCAACTAACCTACTGACGCGACCTTCTCTAAAACAGTACTGAGACCAAAAATTCAAAGGATTGTTTTGTGTCTCCATTGCGGATTTCTCACCTATTGAGGGAATATTCATTCTGATGAACTCTGTATTGATCAAAACTATCCTACTGTTGGCGTATTTAACACTGAACCTACTCCCTTGTTCTGCTACGGATTCCATTTAACCGCGACTACTCACATTGTCACAGTTCGCAAGAAGCTATCGACGCCGCTCATCTTTTCAATGTCATCCGCCTCCGTAAGACTAATGAACTGTAATCCTGCATGTTAAAAAGAAGGCGAAAACCCCTCAAGACCACTTTGTTGATCTGACCGATTTCAGACATTGAGCTGCGCTGGGTATCCTCGGTACTCGGATTCAATACTACTCCCTCTAGTTGACAAATGCGGTAGACTGGATTGTCAGTACCATTCACTAACTAGTCACTCTTACTTATGGTTCACCTGAGTTGAGGATGGAAACAGTGATAACCTGCGAGTACCCAGAAAAGCAGCAAATGCATTACAGTCAGTCAACCCGAGCGTAAACTTTGATTAACCGCTCCCTGTGTGCGCAGTTACAAGGAAGCCGGTGTTCGCTCCAAAAATTGTTCCTTGAAGCACGGCGAAAGTTGTCATGACCGAATTTAACCCAACTACTCTTATAGTCGTTTGATCCCCTCAGCGTGTATTTGAGTGTCAGATGTGTTTGGTAGAGCTATTCTCACTTAAAACCGTGCAGATGCGGGACCCACCAGCTGAACGTACAGCCCAAACAGCACTGAGGAGAGTTGGCAGCAGTTCACAGGCTGTGGAATCACGAATGGACGGGGATAGGACTCTTTGTCGGAATATCGTCCTGAGTTTGCTGTTGACATGAAGTTAGAAATGTAAAAGGGGCTCAGAGTAGCTTAAGTCGTCATTAAGGGTCACGTATGGCTTGAGATTATGGATTCATTAAGGTAGAAAACCAGAGTCGATTCGCGTAACACTAATGATAATTTCCCTTCAAGCTTCTTGAAGAGTAATTCGAGAGAACGATTCAGTTTCCCATTATATAATAACTGAAACGCCTACCCAAAGTACTTGGTTATTCGGCTAGCCACCACGCTGCAGCGCTTCTCACTCCATAACGTACAGTTCAACGCTTCTTGACTTCCGTCCGTTTGAAATCAGAAGTAGGCGTAGGTGACAAGCACAGTCTATGGCCGACCTGATTTGATTAAGATCCAGCAAAGTCGATGGCTCCGACTGCGCTTCACGTCTTGCGCTAATCATTTGCAATTTGGCGGTTGAATGAACATCCGGTTTTTCTCCCGATGTGGAGTTGTTTCTAGCTTGCAGATGGATTGAATCCACTGATGTGTTGAATCACAAAATCATAGTGATCTGAAACGAAGTCGATTCGCACAACTTGCTTTCCGTCGACGTGTGCTAAGGGTGGGTATTCAAGTCGTCGACATCATGTTTGATCGTCCGGAGCAAGCTTGTCCACCAAGCTGACAGCATCAGCCCTAGCTGAAAATGAGTCCGCGAACGGCTTCCCGAGAAAGTCTCTATGACACGGAAGTCGGAAATTTCGCAATCCAGTACTAAAGCCTATGCGTCGCAGAATCTTTCGTATAACGATTCACTGGAAGGGCAATCGCACTGAGAAGCAACACTAAGAAAACAACAGTACTAGAAGCCCCTAACCTGCAACAACCTACGGCTCTTAATGGCCAAATCCTACAGCCTACGGCCCTCTCATATACTAAACATTTCGGTTTCCAGACCGACCGGTGCTGGCGGATTGATAGCACCTTACATGAGCAGCTTACTTATGTGATCCTGTCTACTGAGATAAGGGGTCTGCTAGCTTCACACATCAGAACTGACAAGGGGGGGTTGTATCATCTTGCTCAAACATCTCGTCTTCTGTGGCAGTAATGATCCTTGAAATGCTTGAATGTAAAGGTCTACCTTGAATAACATTCGACATTGGTAGCTGGTTTTCTCAGCAAGCCAGAAAAGCTTCAGAATTCACTGGATGTACGTAAGGCTAACGAGAGCTTCGTTAATCCAGCACGTTTCAATCGTCTGGTGCTACCTGACTGGGAAGTCCTGACAGGCGGGTCAATCGACTGACACAACCAAGGCATGATACTGAGTCGCCGTTCGAGGCGTCGGGCTTTCCCCCCACATCAGTGAAGCGCGATTATGTTTCCCTGCTCAGACGTATAAATTCAGATGCGTCCAGTATGCGCTGTTGGAGTGGGGGCAACACGCTCGCATCGCATATCAGATGTGCTGAGTTCAAACTCCGGCACGGCTAGGGTATGCACTGCTCATGAGCTCTGATAAGAGCGAAACCCAAGTCCAGTGATTCCCCCCTTTGGTGTGACCTCACCTGATTGATTGCGCCGATTCAGGAGGACAGTTGTTCAAACGGGAGTCATGTGAGTGTGCATTCTACAAATCCCGCAACTACCGACAACCTCGCCATATCTGCCGTAAATCACGAAACCCGAGCGTGCACACTAGGACGTGCTGGCACAGAGCACAGTAGTGGAAGTAACCCAATCACGGTGCCGCAACACCGCCGGCACTGCGAGTAAACCACACGTGATTGGTCGCGCTAACCTCGATGGCCTGAGAGTCAAATATTGATCGGTTGAACGATGTACACCGCAGCTAGCATCACACCACGGAACTACGCCGCAGGACAGCAGATGTACGGAAACGACAGACCGCACTTGTGGTTAGCGTTACGACCAACAGTTCTTGGGAAAATCCAATCGTTGCAGTAATAGTGAACTACGAGAAGACAGAGATCTCAACGATCAAATTTCCTGAAATTCGTTTGTGATCAATTTGCACTTGTTCTCGGTCGAAAAGATTTAACGCTGCAGTCATACCGTCACTAGTTAGAAAGGTTCATATTTGGTGAGATGCGCCAAAGTAGTCGGTCTTAGTATGTAAATGCTTTAATGGAGTGTCTTCTCATCTCGGACATGAGGGGCATATCGATGCCCGGTGCGTGTATTAGTGTGTAATTGTTGCTTTTTGCAACGACAGACAGGAGAGGCTAACTGTCTCATCTAAGCAAAAGCGGACTTCTTTTGCGGCCTGTTAATTCACTGAGTCGGGTAAATCACTACTCTGAACTCGCTGAATACACCAAATGGTGTAATTAAAAAAGTGGAAAAGTTGATTTTTCAATAACAAAGCTCGGTCGATGGTGGGTCTGATATAAAGTTGAAGGAATAACTTTTCGAAATACCATTTAGTTACTTTGTAACCAACTGACTTTGTTATATCTGCCGATTCACCAATCTGTGGTACCTGCTGCTGACCCGCTCCAGGGCCTAGTTCCGAAAAGACTCACAAAAGGGAACACACCAGCCATATTCCGAACAAGCGAGCGTGAGTGCGCGCGAGTGGGAAAGTACGACGGTCTCAGGCTATTCATTGGGGGCACTGTCTGCATTCGATCATATGCTGACGCACGCGTTTAGCTTTTGTACGAAGCTGTGACGTGCTGCATATTGCGGGGGCGTTGTCTGACCTTGATCAACCCTGACTCGCGCTGTCTGGGTTTGATACAAGGCTGTGACGCGCTGCATATTGAGGGGGCGTTGTCTGTCTGGTCAACATCTAGCGGAGCTGAAAGTCTCGGTGGATTTCGGGCATTCAGTGGTTGCCTTCAGAAATCTGACCTGCCTGATAGACTTATAAGGATTTATGTGCCAAATGTCTGTAATAAGTAGTCAGCACCAATTCTACCCCTACCTCGGAGAAACCTTCAGGTGGATGGAACATGTTAGGAGCCACAGAACTTTTCCATTGCAGTCTCGCTGGGGAAAAAACAAACTTCACAAATCCAAGCTTGTGACACCTTTGGGCTTCCCAGTGGAGTTTCCAGTAGTTTGTATCGAATAGCCAAGAATCACTGCATATCTGATTCATCCCTATCAGAAATTATTAGTAGTATGCATCTCACGAAACCCCACAGTGTAGTTTCGATCCCTGCGGCCATCAGCCGCTGAAGAGCACTATGATAACTCACACTTAAATAAGATATAGCGCCACTCGTCCTTCACTCGCGGAATCCACATCACATAATCTAACGCCTTGGTTGACTCCTTGAGTGACAGCTTTGCAAATGGAAGATTCAGTTGCCATGTAAATCGGTTTATCGAATGGACATCCCTGATAATTCAGTTTGGCTTTGATGGCATCTGTTGTCCGATGTTCGAAAACCACCCCATTCTCTCAGCAAGCAGATAAAATGCTAACCATAAAATTACGTTGAGACAGTGATAGTCCTTTCATAGGGATGTGAACTATTGACGAGAAATATTATTTTTTCGCCAAAATGGTGTAATTTTCATCAACTACTTGTGTGTGTTGTACGGTGTTTCTAAATGCCATCTCGGCAACCTCAATGCGCTAATTCGCCAAACGAATCGCACCAGTTCCAGAACATGTTTGGGAACTATCGCCCTAAATGAAACCTAGTTCAAACAGTCGTGCGTGTGGCTCGTTTCCACCTAAACGCTCTGCTAATTTGACATGCTGAGAATTGTCACCTAAACAAACTAACGGGGACAACCGGCTGCTGCTCAGGTAGAACTTGATCAACAGCTGATAAGCCCACCCACACCAGTATTTAGACAGTGCCAACGAGGAAAATATTGATTTCCCAAATCACGTGACACGACAGTGCATATCAGATCGATTGAAGACAATCGGTGGAATATCCATCGATGTCGATAGCAGGTGTCGAGTAAGCACCGCGCCCTCTGGCACGCACATAGCGGCACCATTTTTTTCAAAGGGCGTTAGGTACAATCAGAAACCAAATAACCTACGAATGAAATGACAAAATATATAAAATCATTTACAAAAACCCCTTGCAATGATTCCTTCGACGCAGAAGGCAAACGTACATTTCGAGTATTCCATCTCAAACTACAAACTTCATTTTATTACCGTTCCACAACAATCAGCATCGTAGTTTCTGGATCTTAGACGTAATATACTACTCATAAGGTTACTGAAAACTTTTCGACAGCCCACCACAATGTGCTACAATACCTCGAAAAGCGTACCAACTTAAGCATAAGGTGGACTGGTTCAGCACCTTCAGTTGCTGAGACACATCAGAAATGAGAAACTCCGCTGGGTTCCGGACGAGTCTCCATTCAAAACGAAATTGGTATGGAGATAAACGTATTAGTGGAACTAGCTGTTTTATCGACAGGTATAACGGTTCGGATGTCTGGATCTGCCTACGTGCTTCCTGCTTACCTTACTCTGCGAGGGTTGGGAGAGTTCCGTAGTCAACTAAGAAGACGGTGTCGACCGTCGTTACAACCACCTAAGGCACCTAGGAAACACAAAAAGCTGTGAAAAAAGTGAAAAGTGATAAAAAGAAGATGCGTCGCATTCTGATGGTAAGATTGCTAACCTTGGACTGCATCTCTTCAGGTCTGAAGTTAACAATGAAACCGCATGACCAATGATTGTGAGAGCAGATTTTTTATCGATCAGTCAGACAGGTGAAGGTTACAGAGAGATGTGGTAATAGTGCAAACAAAATCAGTTTCATTAAAAGTGGTTTAGTTTTGGGGATGTATTCTTGTCTTGTGTAATGGGCGGATGAATACTAACGAATGATGTCTGAACCTCCGACGCATACATACGGAAACTAGAACAGGTTTTACTGATGCTCGTTGCCACAAGCAGACAGAAAGATGAGACAAAATGGAAGTCATATCAATCCGAGTCAATAAACCCACCACTAGCTTTCGATTGATTGTCCGGCCAAATAGATTTCTGGACACCAGACAGGTGGAAAAACCTTGGACAATGCTCGTCTTGTCGGTTTTCAGGGAAAACTGAGCACGCAGTTTTTCCTAATAATAGAAGGATCGACTCGTCCCCTTTAGGTGAAGTTATATCAGGTCAAATCTGATAAGGCTGTATGATTATAGACTACTATTGCCAAACCAACTGTAGAAATTCCCAGGACGCTTATATGGTGATACTTAGGTATTGGGTTCCTCATCATCTGAGCCAAACCCTGTTGAACAATTAGATGAGCACTCGTAACAAGGAAATGCTCTAACGCCAGTGCAGCCCCTAAAAATTTGCCTGTTACTTACGGGCTGAGGTTACGTATACCGCTACGATATACTGCGAAAACGTTAGAGGTCTCCGTTTTGGAAAAATAATACGGGCTATAGTTGACATATTCAAGAGCAGCTTCCACCTGTCAGTCACTGGACAACTCAAGCTTTACACACGCAAACCTCCAGAGAAGTGTACCCCGGTGGATCAACCTCGTGGCACCAGAACAGCTAATACACTGAGATGCAAAAGGCATGAACCTAACAATCTGATAAACTCCATGACTGACATTTGTCGAGTTCTCTTTAATCCCACAAGTCGATGTGTAGATAGACAGTCGGGTTTGTTTCCGGTTGATAAAGAGTGATGACCCAAGTTTTATCATATCAGAATAAAAATTAAAATTGCTTCCCTTCATCTGTTCTAGGATTGTTGGCCTATTCTCAAGGGCACAGTTTCTAATGCCCCCCAAAAAGTAGTCGAGTGACACAGGATTATGCGAACATCGTGTTCATCATTTTTGTCCGCTACCTCTGCCGTCCCCTTAGAAACATATCAATCTTCGTTCGTCTTGAAACCCATGCAGACGAATGAATAAGTTTTGCTAAGCCAGATGAAGGAGCCACATTGTCTCGACAATAAGACGAACACCATCTTGTATGACGAATCTAAATACAGGAATATGGGAACCCGGAAGAACAAGACTAAAATCATGGGAAAAGTAGTATCTAAAATATTACGACGCCTGAAGCAATCAGAGAATTGAAACTGATACTGGAAACATCACAAACGAGAGATTCAGCTGGGTTCCGTGTGAGTCTCTCGAAAAACTAAATTTGTTTGCAAATGAGTGTATTTCGCTAATTTCGCGCAATTTGGTTTCAAGTAGAGTATGAGGGTGACGGAATCCGAAGACTGCCACTATCTGGTGAGCCCCAAGAAGGGCAAAACCGGTAGTGGGCTGTCGAAGAATTTTCAGCAACCTTATGAGTACTGAATTACATAGCGTTTAAAATACTACCAAGCCTGAAGCAATCAGAGAGAGAGAGAGAGGGCTCACGCTAATACTTTTGAGCGAATTTGTCCCACTGGCGCAACAATAGATAGACCATACAACTCTCCCAAATTACCTGAACCCAGTCGTACCTCAGGCCTAGTCTCGATATCTTCCGTTCTTCACGCGATACCTTGGCCAAATGGCTTACCAGTTGGCTATACCCAGTCAGGAGAAAATGTCAGCACATGGTCTCAGAAATACCTTTCCATTCCTCGATAACCTTGGGGAGATAAAGGTTGATAGACATCACCTATTCTCCATTGATTCCGTGTCTTTATTTACCAACGCAGCAATCACCTAGGCAACGGACTGCGTTTGTGATTTAGTGGGGGAGAGTGGCATCACTGTATCAGATTTGAATAAACTATTTCTACCGTGTGCCTACAAACTTCAGTTCAGCTTGAATAATGCATTCTATCAACAGAAATGGAACCGCAAAGAGATCTTCCTTGGATCTGCCATATGGCTCAAAATTTCACAACTGAGCAGACTCACCGGCTAAGAAGCATAACAAGTTTGTGCTTCGGAAAAGTTCAATTCAGTGAAGCCTAACCTAGATTTCAACCTTAAAACTTGAGCATAGCAACCAAATTTCCTTCCGTTTCTATGCTAAAGGAAAAAAAGCGAAGGATCCACAGGAAACAAACTTGGACGGGTCTGTGTAGTCATCAAAGCAGGAACGGAATCTGATCAGAGGCTTGACTGAGAGAGAGCAACAGGGAGATATGTTCTCTCTGTTGCGTGGAGGACGAACTGGAGTGTTTTAGAGCACATTTTTGCCCAACAGATATGCTGAGCGATTCATACCCAGAACTATGCAGCCTGCACATTTTTGCTGTGATCCATACTTAGAATTCTGCAGTCCACAATATAGAATTCAGCAGCACAATGTCGGCGAAAGGTATGTCTACATTAGTGTCTCATTCAAAGGAAATGTGACTACAGATTTGGTTACAGTGAGACAGACATAACCCATAGCCTATGTTTGACTTGCAGCTACAACCTTCCAACAGGATCTGTGTGAAAGACAAGCTGCCAAACTGTCACCGGCTTCTGGACTACGTCTTTGTCCGATAGCATTAGTGAGTACCATTCAAGTCCTATGAATGGAGGCCGGCCACGTGCACTCGCCTCATATTAGGCCGCACTCACTCTCGTCACAGACGAGAAAACATGTCTCTCAATTTCTACACTGGATGACTCTGAACCAGTCACAGGCAGTTCGATTCAGACTGCTATCGATCATATAGGTTGTCGGAATCCGACTATGTAACGCGGACCTGTGTGTATCAAAGAAACTCATGTGACCTTTGAACTTGTGCTGGCCTACTGGTCCTTCTGTACCCATTAGTTAGTTTGACTGTGACACCATCCGTTTTACTCCGTGACCCATTGACCTAGGTACCACTTCTCCACCCTTTTTCATTTATACCCGTTAATTTAACTAACTGTTCACGTGATCCGTGTAAACTTCATATGATTTTTTGTCACAGTGGCCAAGATGAACAACCACGGAAAACAAGCTGTTTCACTCGTCGTTTTTTTTACGGACACTTTGGAATCGACTTAGCTATTCGAATGCACGAACACTGGAAAGGTTGGTGGGAAATTGAAAACGACTATCTACCATAGACCAACAGACACGGGAACCGTCTTAAGCTATTCATCAGCACACCCAAAGTCCGTGTACGCCAGCATTGTCTCATCGATGTTTCGTCGAGTTAGAGCGCTGTGCACAGAAGAGGTCGACCGGACGGCAGCTCAAATCGAGATTGCCAACAAACTTCAAGAAATAGGATACCCAGTGAGTTTGATTAGGCGTCAACTAAGGAAGATATTGGCTCCAGTATCTAGACCCAGTAAGGAATGGATTGGCACAGCAGTCATTCCATACAAAGCAGAAACATCGGAGGTTATTCGAAGATTGTTGAGCTTAGCCAACATTCGAGTAGCCTTTCAGAAGGGAAAAACGCTACGCTCAGTTTTGGTGCAACTGAAAGATCCCCTGCCGGCTGAAAGGACTACGGACTGTGTGTACAAAAGAATTAACTGCAACGATTGTGCTAAGGTTTATATAGGACAAACTGCCAGGAAATTGCAAACCAGAATTGGTGAGCATAAAAGAAGGATTAACAAACCACCAAGGAATGCAGCAGAATACCAAACGCTGGTCAAAGACTCAGCGATGGCGGTACACGCCTTGGACACGGGACATAGAATAGATCTGGAGAATGTGGAAGTTTTAAGACGGGGACTGCGATTCACATTACAGCAGCTGATAGCCGAGGCAGTGGAAATTACTGAGAAACACAGCGTGAATAGAATCGAGGGTGTGGAACTGGCGAGCATATGGAAAGCGGTCTTAGATAAACCGAGTTCATACGTGACGGTGTGGTTGTCAATC
>NW_008751724.1:1100906-1104867 GCF_000715545.1 Opisthorchis viverrini
AACCAGAAGAACTAGACCCTAGGCTGGACCCAAACACATGTAGGTTTCCCCACCGACCCAACACTTGTTCAACCACTCTAACACACTAAAATCCCTCGGCCGACACCCAACAGAGATTTAGCTTGACTTAGCTGATTGGTTCTCCTTCCGCCTTAGATCTCGACCAACCTCGGAACCTAGTCATTTGGCCTGACGAAGCTTTTGTGTCAAAAGCGAAACGTTGCCCAGCAATAAACCTACCGATTGTCACCAAACTTTTTCGAAAACTGGAAAGGAGTGTTTGTCTAACTAATAGGCCGACTGTTTTCACCAACTTTGCGCCCCACGAGACAGTCGACTGATTGTGTAGCCTGGTTGATGTGCGAAACCTAAAGGATTTGACGGATGACGGCAGTGCCTTGAGGAGGTAGCTGATTTTCGTGTCCATTTTATGCATCATGTTTGGTTAGGCTGGTGGTTCGCAAAAAGCGTGTGCACGTTTACTAGCCTCATTATTCCCTCAACTTCATTCATATCGGTGTCAATAGCCTCCTTGCAGCATTGGATTCGTTTTGGCATAGGCCGTCTATGGCTTCTTACCATTCTACTCAAGTGTTCACTGTTGACCGACAAATCCCACTTGGATCCCAGTCATTCACCTCATAAGATGACTTACAAACGAACCTGTGTCCCGAAAAGGTTTCTTCAGATCTTCAGGCTTCTGAAGGCCGTATCGGTGAATAACTAGTTGTGGAGTGAGCATTGGGCACGAGGTTGGCCAGGAAGCACAACAGTTGAGCTATGGTCATCAGTGGAATGATCTAGTTGCTGCTCCATACAGTGGTGTGGTTTGGTTTTATGACCACAGGCATACTTGCTTTGGTCATGCACGGAAAGCGTTTTACCGGACAAAAAATAATGACCGCTACAATCATAACCGTGGTCTCGTTTTGGATTGGTTGCGGTTGGTTGGAGCGTCACCCATAAATCATGTGAAAGTCACCCTATCTTCTTCACGTGGTTAGCGTCAGCTAGGAGCTTTATTATGGAGCTGGGAATGATTTACCTCTTTCTAGACCCAAGCTAGAATGGTAGCTGATAGAATTGCTGCGTAGTGTATCCGATATAGTCAGCTGCACAGCAACAAGAAAATGAATATATTGAAGTATTTTCAGCGTAGACAGTAACTCTGTGTCTCAATGTAGGGCCGACGATGCAAATAATCGGGAACCAGGATGGAAGTGAAACTGAAGGAAATGCTTCACTCAGAGTTTTATGAAGCCTGAACATGGAAGTAAGTAAGTGAATTCACTTAGTGCGACCTCGTCTGTCGCAATACATGCAGAACGGAATAAAATGAAACAAAGGACAGGGCCAGTTGCGCCATTTATATGCAAATAAACTCTAAACTGACCGATGAAATAAACCAAGGTAGTCTCAGAGTGACTGTCAGGTCTTTCTGGGTGGACAGTGCAGACCCCAATCGATAAATCAATACTGTATTGAAGACAGCTTCTTGGTATATATATATATATATATATATATATATATATATAATTAACTTGCACGATGAAACGTCGATTGATCGTTGACAGCCTTAAAGAAAGTATGGCTCACAGACGATTATATCCAGGCCAAATGGCGCCCAAAAACATGAGGGCCCGCCGGTCCTGACTAGGGCTACTGTGAACATTCTCGAGAAGCGCCAGTAATTGGTCATGTCATCTTACGAAGCGATATTCGACCAGTGAATGAACTTTTCCATTCGAGAATCAACAAGCATTGATAACCTAAACACCTGACTTCCTGTTGCATGTCGCTCCACGGCTTCGTGTACTTAAAAGGTGGACCACCTTGAAACACCATCCGGACAAGCCTGATGCTCGAATCCAGATCACAGAGGTCTATTAAGTTGTCAATTTGGGTGCGGTATTTAGCAACCTCCACATCGCTCTGCAAGGCAGTTGGTGTAGCAAAACCTCAGTTGTCTTAGACACGCGTTCAGAGGGACTAACTGCAAACCTATTCACTAACGTTTCCATTCGGGATTAGTTCCGTCGGGGTGAATTTGCAGCCAAGTCTGATGTTCCTGTCTCAAAATTGTCCTTTCTCTGAAAAACCTCACAGAGACAAACTGTCATACTGCATTTAACCCAGGCAAACTGTGGCTATACTCAAAACGCAGGCATCCTTCGTCGGTGGCTGTAATCGTGACCAAAACTTACACAGCTGTCACACTGAGCCTGTGAGGACGTCGCATCCACTCAGGACACACGACCGAGTGGGTACACACGATAATCTATTGATTCTGTGCGTACAAACAAAACTAACCATTTCCCGTGGCGAATTGCACCCGCAAATTAAGTTGGTGTTCACAGCAGATTAAACTGAATCGTAGCTCGATCTCACGGTTATGATATTATTGAACTGAATATGTTGTGTGATGGTTGCTTCATGTTTCAGTCAGTATGATACTCGGGACATCGATGTGTACTTTATTGACATAATCATCATCATCGACAGCATGACACCAGTGTTCAGTACCGATGCTTCACTGCCGTACTCTTGACATAATACCACACTACTCATAAAACTGTGGAGAGTTCTTTGGCATTCTGCCAACGGTTTCGACCTTTTTGGGGCTCACTATGTAGGCGTAGTTCGCGAGTTTCCCTTCGCCTTATATTCTGCCGAAACACTAAATTGTACACAAGTTGCAGAATAAGCTCATTCGTAGGTTAGTTTGGAACTAACGGAAGACTCAGCAAAACCTCTGACTTACGCTATACTTGAAATAACTTCTGCACAAAGACTGTTTCATATACAACTTGGAACGACATTCAAGATTTTGAACTGGTTCAGTAATAGTAAATAATATACGTTCGGCTATAACGCCCTTTTAGTGCATAGCTGCCATGCCACAATGAGGGAGCAGGAGATCTGAGATACGGCCAGGTTACTGAAATCTAGACAGGAATAGTCGAGATCCCGGGGTTGAGTTGAACCAAGAGCCTTCTAGTTAGTAAGTTCGCCCCTTAACCACAGAGCTATCTCACTTGAATTTGTTTAATTACACTCAAGCGTTTAGTCAAAACTTTGGAGAATATATTAAAGGAGAGATTTAGTTCACTATCTCATTGGTATCAAATTAATTTGCAAACATGCTTCACTATATGTGTACAGCTTGGTGTTCTGGTACGATATGAGATTGACGGATACCCCGAGGATGAGCACTAAGGCGAAACCACAAGTAGACTGGTGATAGCTTTCAGCAACCTTATTAGCAGTAAGATGCCAAGCCTTGAACCGTGCTGTGCTGAATTACTCCAGGAATTGAATACGCTAATGATTAGGAACGGAGAACGTAGACAAAGAGTGATCGTAAAAGTGTTTCACTCAATTTTCCTTTTGGGACGAGTTATCAGTATGCATACTACTAGAAACGTGGCGAACGACACGAAATGTAATGTATATAGGAACGTGCAGACCGAAGGTATCCAAAATCAGAAAGGACTCTGCTTTCAAAACGAAAATGTGTTCTTTCTCAGGTCGTGCCTGTTGCGTATCTGTCCCCAAAATCCATCATTGGGGTATGCCGTGTTCCATTCACCTGCCCATGAAACAAATATTTGTCTATTGTATTCCTTGGACCAATAAAACCTTTGCTATAACGTACCAATAAAGTTGGTGAAAATCTATCGAGGGCCCGCTTACAGTTTTACCCTACCTAAGGCTAAGAGGATGCTGAGCCTAACACAGGACGAAACCAGCAAAGGGATAATCTCCTCCAGTTTTTGACTGACAACGATGTTAGCCCTTCAGCAGCTGGCTTCAGGACTTATTCACATGGTATTCTCGTCATTACTTCATGTTGTTCGGGTCCTTCCATATTCGTCCGTTTTGAGTCTGCGATGAAACACTCCTCCAACCAGTTCGCCTAGATGTAGCATACATATTGAATAAGGAAACTTCGAGTCAGATA
>NW_008751724.1:1105017-1108846 GCF_000715545.1 Opisthorchis viverrini
GAATAAGGAAACTTCCGAGTCAGATAGTTAGCGGCATTCCAGCCCCAGTAGCTTGGCTGAATCTCAACGCAGACCAAATATGTATATTTTGAAACCCATGGGATACGACTCTCTAAGTGAAGCAGCGTTCGGAAACGTGGTGGGACCGCAATGCGTTAGATGTAGGAAGTTGGCAGATTCATAAAACAAAAGGATGTCACAATGAGTTTGAACTGAAAGACCGCGGAACTGTGGCACAGGGCGCCTTTTGAGAATGAAAGCCAGTTATTTGGAGGACCGAAGAACAAAAGGTTTTTCATGTACTTTGTATTCATATATATGTATAGCGGATATAGCATTTGTAATCCTAAAGGAAATAGGTGAGTATCACTTACAACACAGTAGCTTCTGGTTTTGTCGGGAAGACGACTAGTTAGCGGTAGGAAGGTCAACCCCCCGTCATTCTGTACACTCCTAACTCACACACCCACCGTTTCATCAATTTTCCGCGACGGATTACGTGACACAAGTCAAAAAGTTAGCAATGTGCCACCTGGTAGAATGGAATGAGGGTTGCGAAAAGCCTATGTGCTATGGCTGCAATGCATCTTCAAGCATGGGGTCAACGTGGAACCCCCTGTAGCTTGTTAGAGGTACCGTAAAACAATGAAACCAAAGTCGACGGTATTCGCGTTGAGTCACTGACCACATTCCCTCTGATGAAGTTTACACATCACGTCTCACCTCGAACAAACTGATGTGGTTGTGGGGCACGGATATGATCTTGTGATGCTGGTCGTCAATTCAGGCTCGGGCGAGATCGTTGAACACATTAAACTCCGCCACCGGTCTGCCAGGAATAACCGAAATCGCTACTAATGACTTGGTGACCAGAAGGGGATCTGTCCCTTCGCATTCTGCCACATGCTTCCGGAAAATAACTAGTTGTTCAGTGCACTCTATGCACTGCATGCAGCGCAATCCTAACCAACACCATTGAGGAATCTTCCAAGTGGGTAAGGCATTTTAAACATCTCAGTCGCAGGCATCCGTATGCGCCTCGCTATATGACCCTGCCGATCGCTCTCCAAAGAAATAAGAATTAGCCGAAATCATCACCCGGCCCGAAAACTGTGAAGCTTCCGGGAAAAATGGCATCCCTGGAGAGATATAGAAGCCATACACTACCACCCTTCTCGCGTAATCCATGAACCATTCAGTTCATCCTAGGACAGCGAAGTGTCTCCATCTGACTGCAGCACCTCTGTTCTTCTACCTTTTCTCAAAAATGGTGACAACTCTGCTAGCGAAGCTCCACGGATGTTTCTCGTAGAACATTTGCCATCCTTATGAATCGCTCTGCCAGATTCAGACTTCCGATCAGTTGCGCATGAAAAACAACTTAGAGTATGTCCTTGTACGACCGTGAGGCCAGTGGTCGCTGCTTAGGCATCGCCGCACTAGATCAGCTAGTCCAACGACGTGACCTCAGAGGCTTGGGCACATAAATCGTCAGAGCTGTTCTTGCTCCTATTCCACGGGAGACTGACGTTTCGTCGGATGTCATTTGAAAACATAGATTGACATGGTTAAAACCGATGTTGAACGTCTGGATCTACGAACTGTCTACCGTCACGCCAGTGGAACCAACACTGGATCGATACCTGCGATGGCCCTACCATCGACCACCTTGTCTGGGATATCAAGGAAGCTAGCTAGTCCTCAAGTAAGAGGGTCAAGGTCGAGTAAAGTGTTCTACAATGAGCAGAAGTCAGCAAATTGCGCGGACAGTAACTGATAACATGACTGAACGGGTTCGGGGATAAGTCGTTGCTTGAGGGCGAAGTTCTGTCAGGTAGTACCTACTGGATCTGTCTATGGATGTGACAGGTGCCCCAGCAGTATCTGTCCAACGAACTCAGTTCAAAAATCTGCCCAGAACTATTAGATTTAACCTTCTGAGCATCCACATTGTCAGCCGAAACCTGACCTAAGCTACTGGACCGTTGCGACCGAGTCTTCGAAAGGAAATTTAAGCTTTTTTGAACATCGAAGTTGATGTGATAGGGTTGCACTTAGACTCCGCATGTAAAATCCTCCACAGCCCCTGGTGCTTCCCCTTGAATAATAAGGGGGTATGTTCATGCACTGTATGTTGTGTATCAGGACTTTGCACAATGAATGTGCTAGGTATAGTGGTGGACATTTTAGTCCGCAGAGCTTATGCTTCCCCCAGGTCGACAAGATTCACACTATTAACGATTTGAACATCCGGGCTTTGAAAAACTTTCTAGCGCTCACCTCATTAGTTCATCCATGACCATCAGATTATGCTCACAAACTTGGGACATATCTTGCTGAGCAAGTGTGGTTAAGAGCACTGGTCGATCGAGAGATTCGAAGACAACCTTAAGGTCAAGTAAAACCAAGACTGTGGGTCGTCTGTAAATAAGGCGTTTCTCTAACACAAGATGGAGTGTGAAGAAGTGGCCGAAGCAGTCTCTACCCGGTCGACATCTCGCATGATACCCACGTGTCAATGTCTCGCATGACTCCGTAAGACGACGAAGAATCAGTTTACTTATCACGAGAGTCAAACAGAAGCCGCTGTGTATACCACATGCACTGCGATGGCCTTTGTTGAAGATGGGTGTTCTCGCCGATTCACCCCAGTTGTCTGAGACGGTCTCTCTCTCCCAAATGGAGACTAATAGGTAAGCAAGAATTCGCCGCCGTCCTTAACAGAGCAGGTGGGACGTCTTCGGACCGTGCATTAAAACTATACACTCAGTGGGTAGCTGCCTAGTTTTCCAAATTAACTGATCATGCCAGAATCTCGAAGGCTTGACTGTCTCCCATTTTTTTCGGTAATCGAAGCTGATAAACCAACGCATCACCTTTTTCTATCAAGTACAGCGCTCACACATAATGTACCCTGTTTATTGATTCATTTGATTATTTACGTACTTTGCAGCCCTTTATCACTCCCAACAGACACCACGAACTCTCGAATTTTCTGGGTCGTACATGCATACTGGACCACCTCAGCAGGGGAAGACTCGTCCTTTCGAAACCGGGACTCCTACCAACATGTCGGGGAAAATACAAGGACGACGAAGGCAATTACATCCAGGTGTATTAGTTACGATGTTTTGAAATGTCCGTCAGAAGGTGATCGTGTTGTTCCGAACTCATTTTTTACCAGGTCACTCTAAAGGAAACCGAGATTATATAGCAAGGCTGGATTACTGCCTTAAATGTAATTGTATAAATGGCCGCCCGTATAAAACCACTTAGCATAGATCACTACTAGACATCACGGTCATTTGCCTTAGGTCTGGTGAACCAACAGTCACCTGTACGTGTATGCGCATGTCCAGCGCCTGGTTAAGATATACTATGTTCGGAAGTAAAACCTCTCAACTTCAAGGGGGCGGGGTGGCATTTTTACAGAGCCAAGAAAGAACCGGTTGAGATGTGACTGCCTGGGAATACAAAGGCAACACTTTACACATGCTTTACGTATGCTAGATAGGAAGTAGTCTGGACAGCTGAGGTGACATGTCAGGCGAGACAGAAGTTCATGTGAGTCATCAGGCGTTCGACCTACCTGCCCAGTTGCCCAATGAAGAAGGAAATACGATAGGTAAGCACTGAATGCGATCGTTTCTACTCAGGATCGAAAGTGAATGCATCACTGAGTCAAATCTGTTAATGCTCGCTGATAAATCGGGTCAAGGAGATCCGACCCATTAGGTGGCAGCTCTCAAGTCGACGTTACTGGCTCAAGCGTTCACACTTAATAGCCGGGTCACGGAGTATCCATCTTCCCACCAACTTTCCCAACGCC
>NW_008751724.1:1108907-1121722 GCF_000715545.1 Opisthorchis viverrini
GTCTGGTAAAAGAACTCTTGAGAGACGTATCTTAAGTGGCGTGATCTAGGAAGCGTAGCTAGCTTGTCCACCAGAAGAGTTCCGTCTTTCTAAAGGCCGTGTAGTACGCCTCAACCAATTCAATGTTCCCGTCAAACGTGGGCAGAGTTTCGGAGGCACTTCTTGGCCCAGTCCAGGTTAAAAGTGAATGGGGATTCAAAGAAGGAAGGGCGAGACACTCGAGTAGACCACACAAACAAGCTGATCTTTGTCAGTACCACCCATTTTTTAAAAAAAGTTCACAACAACCCATTTCGCCCAGTTGTCCTGAAAAGTCTTCTTTTCGGAAGTGAAGGTAAACAGATCACAGAACTCAGACGATACTCATTTGCATACCAAGTTGGTTTTGACGGGAGGCTCACCTGAAACCCAGTTGAATATCTCGTTCATGATGTTTTTAAAAGACTGAATGTGCTGCACCAGGCCGCCTCATGTTTCAGTTGGTGTGTTATTCGAGATATAGCGATGTATTTATAGATGCAATACACTGCTCACAAGGTTGTTGGAAAATCCCACGAACACTGAACAATGTGGCGACAGTTCCGGACCAGGAGCGCAGTGACGGTTGAGAGAACACATGCAGTCATAAACCTCCGAGGCTAACTGCCCCGTCGAGCTTTAGTTCAGCTCGATAATCCGACTGCGTAGCAGCAGACGGCCACGAAAATTGTTGTTCAAAACGGTCGGTCCAGCAGTCGAGGCGTCCTTTTTTACTGAAGATCTTTCACGAATTTACCCCCCGGCGGCTTCGGGGCCAGTAATAAGTATAGACCGAAATAACCTCCGAACATTCCCGGTTTTCTGGCCTTTCTTACGAAACTTCCAAGTCAGCGAGCACGCTATGACTAGGCGTCTGTCAATTCGACGGGTTGAATTGTTTGGGGTGAGTGGAGACATTTGTCCGTAATTCAAGCAGCGCGTGAATTAATATAAGACGACGATGCAGATGGAAGAGTGCAGACGACAGATCTCGTAAATTCGCCTGAATTCGGGATTCGCCAGCCTAAGCGATTTGTCCTCACATCAAGCGGCCAACCTTTTCTAACCCCTCTCTCGGGAGCCAAAGCCACTGCTCACATATCACTATGCCTCGTAATACTCTTCACAGTATAAGGACCGCTGTTCTCCGTCGGGCTATATCCCACTGACCTGATATGGTTTGATTTTAAGGAACTGGGTTCCATCTGGTGTAACCCGCAGCATTGTTGTAGCACTGAAGCCCGACGATCAAGATAGGGGACAGTTTTGGGTGAGATATGACCTATGCATCTTCAAGAACGGAACCCAGCTCGATTTTCGTGGATGCGTTCTGCTGTGCCGTTAACTTCGAAGGATGAGTTCAGACGAGACCCGAGATGTCACAAGACTGATGTTGCTATGGTTTCCGCACGGTGTTCATGTGCATTTTTTGGAGATAGGGATGATTGCTTATGTGCTCCACTCTGCAGGCACTTTTCCCTAATACGTAGATCACTAATAGGTTTTGTCAGGTCGACAATCAGAGATCCTCAACTTTCTCTGAAGATAACTGGGTACAGAGAATTCGGTACTTTCGGACTGGTGATCCCTGCGGATTCGAAATGTTCAAACACGGACACCTACGACAAACACTGATATCAAGTTGAGACGACCGTGCATCTAGTGACTGTGTCAAGCAGCTTCAATGGTAAAATTCTCTTCAACGCAAGCCGGTGGTGGATAACATGGCATAGTAGACAAGCCCTCCCCAAACCAGATTCCGTAGCGTCCAGACTGTCCGTAGCTTCCTGCTGAACACCAGTCGGACCTAAGTAAATCTCGAGATCTGGGGATGACTAGGCCGAAGTGTCTCTGTGACTTCTACGACGCTAAACAGGAAAACTGCATGACCGTACTCGGACATTGTGGTTGATCGTACCATATGTACGGAGCAACTAGAGATTAATGATCCTGTCTCATGTCTCCGGGTGGGTGGCGTCTGCATTAACCCCCCTCCGCGACAGCCCAAGCACAGTTACGCAGTGTTTAAACACAGACTTTCCACTCTGGGCACAGCCCTATTAGAAAACCAAGCGAATTCCAACCCACACTTTCGTGCGTGGGCTTACCCCTCTAATCAGTAAAAGACTAGTTGAATGGGAGTGTCAGAAAAACGCGCATAAACAAAATGACGAGAAATGAAATTTCTTAAAATGATGGCCTACTTCCTGTGTTACACCAGTCCTATAAATACTCTGCATGAACATTCAGGAACTGTTACGGACCTTAGGCTTGACACTGATTATGTATTGCCATCCGGATTCCTAGCATTCAAAAATTGTAAACCGATTTTAGCGCTGAATTGGTTGATTCTTTAAAAAATAGGGAATATAGTCTGTCTTTCTACAACACAAGAGAAAGCAGCAGAACCAGACGCACTAGCCTGTGCCCTAAGGGAGACTGACCCACTTAGATAACAAAACAATCGAGCTGAAATGAAATATTCCTACTTAGACACTCGCCTCAATGTGGACCTCGTTAAAATGCACAGCACGAGAACACAAAACAGTTTGGTATGAAGATGAATTGGTGTTTGTAGAGGGTACAAATATCAGATATCACATTGCCAGAGTCAGGGGACAGAGCGCCATACTTCGGGTTCAAAAAGCCATACGGACGTGCTGAATAATTTCGAAAATTGCTGTGTAACGATTAGGAATCCACTAACCATTGGAACCTACCAGATCCACACACGACAAATACAATCAGGCCAAGAATCCAAGCGTTCATATTAGACTGGGAATCTTGAGACTTCTAAGTTTCTATGATGACATAGCGCAGAAGAACTCACGAGAGATTTCGGCACATTCCCTCGGTTCCTAACGTTTCCATGAGCTCGTTCATTCTGCACTTTCATTCGCTGATTAGCCGACATTTTTCCACGCAACAACTTTTTCGACCAACCCGCGGTCTGTTGCGAAGATCCAATTTGAGGTCAGTTCAAAGTCAAAATCCCATATATTTTAGCAGTTTATCACGAATCCATTAAAACGGTGGCTTCTTGTTTATCCGTGTTGGTTGCCGAAGAGGTCGGGTGAATATTAGCGGTAAATATTTGGTTATGGGGTACCCAGCGGTCGGTTCATTTGGAGTATGGTATCGGCAGTAGGAGCATGAGGCTACCAGTATGTATGAAAAGGAAAAAATCAAAACCTTCTTCTTATCCTCGTACACATCCTTCAGCTTCTTGATTTTGTCTTATTATGTCTTTGTTGCTTTTAGTTTCAACGTACGTAGGTGTCAAGTATGAAGTAGACAGCAGAAGGTACTTCGTCCTGTTTCACAGACGAGCCACGTTTCGTCCTCTACCTTTCCACTATACAAGCGTACTAAGGGCTACCAAATGCACCAAAGGTTCGTAGACTCGGTTTGGTGAGGCGTGTTTTTTATCAGTTTTTAGTTGCTTGTCTCTAGGAGATATGGAAGGGAAGCGGGCCATAATATAGTTAGTGTCACTCAAGTTCAAAAGATGGGCTGAAAAAGATGTTCAATTATGGGGTGACGTAATTGTTCAGACAGGTGTGGGAAGAGCATGGGGAACCCCGCTGTAGAGTAGAAAAACTGTGAGGAAGAACACTCTTCTTTTTGGTCGACAGGTTTACCTGTCGTAGGAGGGCGCGTGACTGTGCCTCCAAAGGTTTATGTTCAGGCAAATGATAAATTCCATCTTAAGTCCAGGATTAAAAGATTTTGTAAGCCCTGACGACACATCGTCAAATCTCGTGGTACTTCACTGTGAACTGATACTGCCACGGGATTCGTTCAGCGTGGATGGATCACCTAGAGCACCTCCATCTTTGATGGCTTCATGCTGCACATTTTCAGCCGTCTCACGTCTGGCTACAGCCAAGTGTCCCATCTGAGTCTAAGATATTTTTATCGACCAGACAAAATTAGAGCGCATCGTTGTAAAGATGCGCTTATCTGAGTCTAAGCGGGTTGGTCGACCTCCTGGATCAGTGACGATAAATCACAAAAAGGATACGATCACGGCATTGCTGTGTAACTGGCAGGGCAGCTAGGCGTGGGATTTATCCAGCCACATTTGCGGTCGGCGTGGCTTTCACGAGCACATTTGTTTCTCATGCATTGTCCTCCTTTCCCCATTCCATTCTTGCCTTATTCAGTGTTTATTCTTTCCGTTAATCAAAGGCGAACAGGGGTCATTTTCTTTTGTATTCTGACTACCGGTGAATAACATGACTATGCCAGTTTGTTATAACGCCACTTTGTTTCCTTCTCGCTAGTTTTCCTCCTTCAACTCTTATCTGACGTCTGCTTCTTCGGTAACTGATGTCAATATTTTGTTGCCCATCCGTCATTGTTTACGTGTTTGTCCCAGTTTCACTTAGTTTTGAGTGTCCACTCCGGCAGGAAAACAGGCTACCCGGGAATTGAACCCGGATCTCCCCGAACTGTGGGCGAACGTACTTCCCATTATGACAACTTAACACCAAGGGGTGTATTACCTACTTGCAGCACCTGCACGTGGCCTACAGAGCGATTTGTGTCAAACGGACCTAGCCGCACAATCTGACCTATCATGTGACAAGGGCTGCCCCATCGCGCCATCAACCAAATACAGTCCCTACTTCCTGAATATACTAGCTGTTTTCTGCTCCATTATCTCTGTTCGTCTGACCAGTACTGGCAGGATTCTTGTACCTATACGCTTATACATCGTTTGGTGCTTACTTACCGCTGTTTCCAGAAATCCCTGCTGCTTCAGTGACTATTTTCCGCTCCTGTTTATTTCATTATTATTGGTTGTACGTCTGCCCAATTCATGATAATTACTAACCCGTTTGTCTATTGGACCAGTTCCCGAAACATCTGAATACACCATGTGCTTTCCTCGTCTGTCTGTTACTATTAACTGCTGGGTACGGACTGCGAATGATCAGCTAACCGCAATCGTCTTGTAGGGTCCCGGCGGCTGTCACTCCATGATTTTAGGCGTTCGCATTGTCTAAACACACTCCCTCGTCTGACATCAAATTGCCATCGATCCTGGTTCAGCTGAAACCGAAATCTTGATGACCATATCATTGAGATACGCGTAATGTTTATTAGTGTCCGGTCTTCAGCAAGACGGGCCGATGTGGTTCACGTCATAAGCAAACATGAAGCAAGGGCCTTGCATCCCCAAAACACTATTACATATGTGACAAGCAACACGAACGGCAGTGGATTGTTTGCCACCCGAAAGGATGTTAAAAAGCAGGCTTTCCAGAAACGGTTCATTCTCTTTAGCCGGTCATGAATATTGAGAACAACAATATAATAAAAACGTCAACTGAATAAATCGCTTGCACTGATTCACCGGGATTGGGGACCGGCATATGTTCATCCAAGGTCCCCTGAAGATTTGCCTCGTGGGACCGTTTCTCACTAGAGATATGTTTATGGCAGGTAACCAACCGCTTTTATCCTGTACTTCCCGCTTCGTTCTCCAAACCGATGACTCTTTAAAAGTCGCTCACCCAAATAGAACTGTGAATCCATTTGTGATTTTGTCCACTGGTCCTGATGACTTCGGACAGTCGAAAATTTCTTAAGTTCTATCGTGAAACTAGTTGATACAGATCCCAATTTTTCATAGTTTGAATGGTAGTTAAAAAGCGATGTTCTGATATCTGTATTCCCGAAATGAAAGACATGCCAACTCTTCTCCTATTACACACCACCCTTGTTTTCCCATTTAGTTTCCACTCGTTTGTGTGTTTTCTGGATATTCATCTCACTGTAAAACGGATCCATTTTTGGCCACATGGGCCATCTCACCAGTTTTATTATGAGGAATACGCAGTGTCGGAAACAGTATTTTGATTTATATGCTGTACGGTAAAACTGTGTGGACTCACTGATGTCACCGATGCAGCGGAGTCGGTTGTGAGAATTCCTTTCGGAAGTGTATTGCAGCACAGGACGAGGCGCGAAATATAAAGAAAATTATTGACTCTGTGTGGAGAAGACAGTGAAATTGCACCGAGATGTTTAAACCCAAAGAAAGGGTTGAATGGATTAGGACGGGCCGTTACCGGTGCGGCTGGATCCATTCAAGTGATTTTTTAGGCGTGCAGCTAGGATTTTCAAAAATGCGAGAGGGTATAGTGCGCAGTATGGAGAGAATAGTTTTGGCCATGCTATCAGACTGAGTTTGGCGGTGCCATGTCCTCGTTGCATCGACATACTCCGGCTTCTGGATAGCCCGCAGCGGATGTTAAGATTGAAGTGTTTGGGTCGGGGATGTGGGATCACGGCTAATTTCTTTGTAGTCGGAGGTTCATGTCATCGCCATGCTGCCTATGTTGATGATGAAGGAGGTCCATGTGAACACACGAGTTACATGCAAGGTGGATTGCAACCTTACAGGGTATTTGAAGTGGCTACTGCTGTGATTAGGAGCGAATGGGATGAAATCATTAATTGGTCTACTTCGGAAGACTACATCTATCCATTATATATTATCCATCCAAGTATCTATTACGAGGCTGGTCATTCTATGCGTATATACTGTTGGAGGTGAATGAATCAACTTTCCGTCGTATGGCGTCAGATTTCGTCATCTAAAGTTAGCTGGCCCGTCTCTGAGGCCATTCCAAAGAATGGGTTTTTGTAAAAATCAACTTTATAAAGTACACTGCCAACTGTACCGGTTGCCAAGATGGACTAGGCGCAGGGTTTGCCAGACAGATGTTTTCGGTTTCTGTCGAGCAATTTATGACACTCAATTTGATGGGCTGTCGATAGCCCCACTCGGAAATGCCGGTAGAAGTGCAATACAGGAACTACTCGATTTTTACTGTAGGACTGATTCAGGGGTGGTTGCTTCCACGAGATTGATTCGGGAAATGCAAGGGATATTCACTTAAACACAGCCCTAGCTTGTGAGTGGCTTACCGTCAGGCATGGTCATACGTTCACAGTCGGAATAAAGCACGGCTGCGAGATTTTTGGGCACTGGAGAGTGGGCAAACGGAGGACAATGTCATAAACAGCGACCAATACCCGATGAAAATTTTGTAAAAGGTTCATTTCTCAACCTGTAAGAAGCATGGTGATTGGGGCATGACTGGGTGGTCACAAGCGGAATGCGGCAAGCAACTACACAAGTGGAGGAAAGTACAACCAACGAGGCACACTTAATACAGGAAAAGTCGCCGCAATTGCAGGAACCGAGAAAAACTAGAGCAGTGGACATGGAGCCCGACTAGTTAAAAAATGAGGTCGGCTCACATGAACTAAAAGTGAGAACCATTGCTGGCCATGAGTAACTTTGTGCGGTTGAGTAAAAGGCCAGAGACAAGATGAGCGAAAATGGAGATGGAGATGGAATGATTCAAACTAGAGGCAAATGGAATGTTTTGTCTCGGAAATATGGTTTAACCCGAAACTAAGTGGACTCACTTGTGCCATTGCTGTAAGAAAGTCAGTGCAGGGGATAGGTACGATGGGGAGATAGTGCTAGTGCATAAGTTCGAACATACACCATGAGTGTGATCTTGTGGAAGAGGCAAACCAAAATTGCGGCTACAAACCAGGTTGGTAAATTCCGAACGAGAGTTTCATCGGGTTAAAATTGGCTCGTCCCAGAGGCAGTTTGGGTAAGTTGAAAAAATGTGCCCGTGGTTGCAATTACGGACTGGAATGGGTGAGAGGTCGCGGTCGCAATTGTGAAGAAAATAGCTGCGGGAATGCCACCACACTGGGTATGGCAGTGCCATGCCATCATTGCACTGACTTCGGTTTACGGACGGCCCCGTAACGGCCCTCAAGGATGCCCCAATCGCATAGGAGGTACGCACTTTCGTGGCAGGTGAATCTGTGTTAGGCGACGAGGTTGGCCGGATTGGGTCAGAATGAATCAACTTTCCGTCGTATGGCGTCAGATTTCGTCATCTAAAGTTAGCTGGCCCGTCTCTGAGGCCATTCCAAAGAATGGGTTTTTGTAAAAATCAACTTTATAAAGTACACTGCCAACTGTACCGGTTGCCAAGATGGACTAGGCGCAGGGTTTGCCAGACAGATGTTTTCGGTTTCTGTCGAGCAATTTATGACACTCAATTTGATGGGCTGTCGATAGCCCCACTCGGAAATGCCGGTAGAAGTGCAATACAGGAACTACTCGATTTTTACTGTAGGACTGATTCAGGGGTGGTTGCTTCCACGAGATTGATTCGGGAAATGCAAGGGATATTCACTTAAACACAGCCCTAGCTTGTGAGTGGCTTACCGTCAGGCATGGTCATACGTTCACAGTCGGAATAAAGCACGGCTGCGAGATTTTTGGGCACTGGAGAGTGGGCAAACGGAGGACAATGTCATAAACAGCGACCAATACCCGATGAAAATTTTGTAAAAGGTTCATTTCTCAACCTGTAAGAAGCATGGTGATTGGGGCATGACTGGGTGGTCACAAGCGGAATGCGGCAAGCAACTACACAAGTGGAGGAAAGTACAACCAACGAGGCACACTTAATACAGGAAAAGTCGCCGCAATTGCAGGAACCGAGAAAAACTAGAGCAGTGGACATGGAGCCCGACTAGTTAAAAAATGAGGTCGGCTCACATGAACTAAAAGTGAGAACCATTGCTGGCCATGAGTAACTTTGTGCGGTTGAGTAAAAGGCCAGAGACAAGATGAGCGAAAATGGAGATGGAGATGGAATGATTCAAACTAGAGGCAAATGGAATGTTTTGTCTCGGAAATATGGTTTAACCTGAAACTAAGTGGACTCACTTGTGCCATTGCTGTAAGAAAGTCAGTGCAGGGGATAGGTACGATGGGGAGATAGTGCTAGTGCATAAGTTCGAACATACACCATGAGTGTGATCTTGTGGAAGAGGCAAACCAAAATTGCGGCTACAAACCAGGTTGGTAAATTCCGAACGAGAGTTTCATCGGGTTAAAATTGGCTCGTCCCAGAGGCAGTTTGGGTAAGTTGAAAAAATGTGCCCGTGGTTGCAATTACGGACTGGAATGGGTGAGAGGTCGCGGTCGCAATTGTGAAGAAAATAGCTGCGGGAATGCCACCACACTGGGTATGGCAGTGCCATGCCATCATTGCACTGACTTCGGTTTACGGACGGCCCCGTAACGGCCCTCAAGGATGCCCCAATCGCATAGGAGGTACGCACTTTCGTGGCAGGTGAATCTGTGTTAGGCGACGAGGTTGGCCGGATTGGGTCAGGCCAGTTCAGGGTCACGGATAACTTCCTTTAATTTATACGGTTATGTGACTGTAGACCAAGGACAAGCCGAATTGCAAGAATAACGGTTGTGGGGGGCAACTATAGCCGAGGTTTTAAGCTTGTGAACTCGATCCAATGCCGTTGAATCAAAGAATATGGCATCCATTACGAGTCTCTGTCCTTAGTCTGGGTTGAGCTGTCCACAAGTAAGAGTATGTTGATTACACAAGAACGGTTTGGGAGGAATCAGTATTGAATTGCCGATTTCAAGTTGTCGGTAGTTAAATGATTTAAGATGACTCGCTTCAAAGTACGCTGCTTTACTTTGCACGGTACGCTAGCCAGGCAAATTATTCTGTAGCTGCCGGACGGTAATCGGTCGTCAGTTTCGAGGATCGGTGTGACAATCACTTCTTTTTAAAGAGTGGGAAGGTTGCCATCGTCGAGCGATGTGTGAACTGTTAGGTAGAAATGCCTGTCATTGTGAAGTAGGTTTCATTCAGGAGCCTTGGAGGAACCTCCCTTGGCCCTAACGCGCATGAGAGGTTTGTCCTGCGTAAAAGTTGTGCGATGTCCTCCTCTGTAGAGACCAAGTTGGTTCGAGCCCGTTCGTATTTATGCCCTTACAAATTTGGGTGTGGGGAAGTCACTGGGACAGAAAGCAGGCATGTATATTATTTTTTGTATATTCCAGGTACACTATTGTGTCACTCGTAGGTTCCCGTTTATGCCCTCCCACTTACTTGTAAAGCCCATTTTTCTTTCTCCGGGTGGCTTGTTTTTATGTTCAACTGGGGGGTGTCTTGCAGCGGTTCTACATACTACGGAACGCCAGATAATATTCGATGTCGCCTGAAGCAACTTTGCGAAAAATAATTTAGATATCTTTTTCAGAGGACCCCGGATTTTTCAGGTGGCTGCGGTCTAATCAGTCGGCGTGCCGGGCTTTTAGATAAACATCGCGTCAACCCCATGAACTTTCTGAACAATTATCCTGCACAACTCTTTCACCGTGTGTCTAAGGGTCGGTCGTGCTATACTTTAACCCAGGAGGTCATAGATGTAGCGATAAGACCACTAACGATCTAGGTGAGTTAGCTGAAACGGAGTTGTTCATTGGTCCACATGAGAAATCGGTCATCCTCAGCTGTTTTGGGTGGCGACGGTAATCGACACCGTCAGGGGGTTAGCCGGTCTTTCATTATGTAATATGAACATCATAAAATTTGAAGTAGGGTTGTCGGAGAAAATAATCGGGATGAAAAGGATTGTGCTAACACATAAAACCATGGTGCTCCTCCCCCCTTTTTCCAAGCAAGTCAGGGAAACAGATTTACTCTCAATGAGGATCTTAGACTCCGAGGCCTTCTATATAAGTACGATGAGTGGTGTCCGATCAACATGGGTCGACTTATAATTATCAGAAATACTTTTGAAACTGCTCGGGCTGTACAAGGACAAAGGCTTCATTGCTCATTCTTAATCCAAAAGTAGATAGCAGGAGGGTTCCAATCCATGAAAGAGGTTATCTAGTGAGCAGGTTCTGGATTCAAAAAGGCTTCAGCAGAGTATGGAGTTCGTCCCACATATAATTTATCCGATGGATTTCTGCTCAATTATGAAGTGCTTTAATAATAATAAGGTTTATTCCCAACTTGTGGGTGGCATACCGTGTTGCATGGTCATTGTTTTACAGTCAGAATGGAGCGTGGCTGGGGGGTTTGTGGAGGTGCGGACTGCACAAAAAGAGGACAATGTCATAAACAGTGGGAATACCCGATGATGTAGTAATAATAGGTTATTTCCCAACTTGTTGGGAAAAATGGGCATGAGATCCGACTAGGTCAAAGACAGTCAGGTGGCATGGACTAAAACAGAAAACCATTGCTGGCCATGAGTGACCTTTCACGGATTCACGGATTTCACGGATAGAGTGTGGACAACCATTGGAGGAAAGTCATTCCATGCGGCTACTACCCGAAATGAGAAAAAATTATGTCTAATGAATTTGTGTGCCCTGAGCTTGAGAATTTTCTTACTATGTCCCGCCGTGTGTTTGCTGGGTCAACGGTGAAAAAACTGTTTGCCAAACTTCGTTCAAACGGGTCATTAGTAAAAATTAGGTCCCCTCGGGGGCGACATAACTCCAGGGGAAAGAGATCAAGCGTAGCGACCTTGGGCGGTTAGGTAAATGGCCGGAGTCACAACGAGCAACAGTGGAGATGGAGATGGGATGATTCAAATTGGAGGCACATGTCAAGATTTGTCTCAAAAATATGGTTTAATCTGAAAGCAAGCAGACTCACTGGTTGCACTGTTGTAGGGATATCAGGTGCAGGGGAATAGGTTGGATGAAGGCAAGTTGCTAATACATAGGGCGACCTGAACTCCGTATACGGATTTGAACTTGTGCGACAGGCAAGCCGAGATTGCAGCAGAAAAGCCAGGCTAGCCAAATCTTAGCGAAAATTCATTGGGTACGGAAGGGCTCATCCCAGGGACGCGGCCGGATGAGAACTGCTCGAAGTTGCGAGTACATGCTTGAGCGGACGACGGATTTTGGCCGATATTCTGGCGAAAATAGTTGCGATAGTGCCATCTCATTTGGTATGACAGTGCCATGCCATCATCGTACTGACATGCTTCGGGTGATGGACAACCCCGTAACGGTCGTCAAGGGTCGGTGAAGGGATACGCAGTTTTGTGGTGAGACGAGGGTTCTTGGTGAGACGGAGATTGACACAGAGAGTCATGCAGATGTAGGCTCACGGATAATTTAACTTTTGCTAGAGGACCGTGTGAGTTTAGACCGGGAGCCAGTTAGTTTGAATGAATAACGGTTCTAAGGGGCGTTTGGGCAACTGCGGTCGAGGATTGAAGCTAGGGAAGAGGGGGGAAGAGAAAGAAACAGTCAGTAGCGCGTGGCGGGTGTTAGGGGGCATGAAATACAACGGCGTCAATAGAAAAAATCTAAAAACGGATGACAGCAAGCTAAATGGACCCAAGAAAGGTAAATACGTTTGCTGATCTAGAAGCCAAGTACCAGTTGGGCCAGAGTAAGTGCCTAGTATTAGGAAGGCGAAAACTTTGTCGTCGAGGTAGCTAGCGGCGTTGCTAGCTGTTGGACTAGTCGAAAACGGACGGTATATTTTTTTTGCTCATCAAAGCGTCGTGACATCGGGTCCTTGTTGTGCAGAAAGGGGGTAATGTGAGAAGTGACAGTGGACAAGTGAAAGGCGGACAGGCAACAGCTTCCCAGATAAGTGGTAAGAATCGTAGCTTAACTGAGGTCTACTACATCAACCTAACAGGAAAGTAAGATCAAGGATCACCAGTTGCCGAGTCAATGCTGTCAACTCCAGAAAACGAATGGTGCATGGCAAAAAACAGCCATTGAGTGCTAGCTGTGACTGCTTGTAATCAGGAAATCATTAGTTATTAGCTTCATATGATCGCTCTAGATGACAAGAGGGAGGAACATGTGTGCTATGTTTGGGTGATGAGGTGGACTAGGGGTGGTGTGACCCCACTAAGACGAAAGTGGCAACACCTTGTAAGTCTAC
>NW_008751724.1:1121843-1131429 GCF_000715545.1 Opisthorchis viverrini
GGACAAGTGACAACCGGAACAAGGCCAATCCAGCTACAGACAAACAGCAACACTGCTCTTTTTTGGTTTTCCTGTATTAAAGGCCAGGCTCAGAACCACCGGCGATGGGCGATACACCAGTGCTACTGGAGGGGTGGCGAGTATACGAACGCACCATGGTGTAACATAACAGGGCGACCCTCCTTGCAGGGCGTACCCGTCCACCAGAAGAGGTTTTCATCCCTCGTGCATGCTGCCAGAGCTGCAAGGTGGAAAACCATCCAAGTAGACATAAGTGCAGTTTGTGCCTTAATAAATTACTACAGCCACCAGATATTTTATCCGGTCAGGCGGGAAATCCAGGCCAGTAAAACAGCTCAGTCATTCCGAACAAGCGAACAGTAAACAGCCACTAGAAGAGGCAAGTAACGGGAGCAAATGAAACATCAACTGCCTTTTGGGCAATGGGAGTAGAATGGAGATGTTCAGAGCCTGTGTACCATGGCTAAACGAAGACGAAGCATTGGTGTGAACCACTCTGTCAAGTAGAGGTGCACCGGTGCTATGTGTATGTGCGAATGATTGGGCTGTGGGGCCAAACGAGTATTTCATTCGTAGCGCGTCTTCAGACCCACAATTTGATGTGTGCGCTGCGCATATTCAGGGGATGCAGAATGGCTCCTGAATCATCAACTACCTTTTGGGCAATGGGAGTGGAATGGAGATGTTCAGAGTCTGTGTACTGGGGCTAAACGAACACGAAGCATTGGTGTGAACCACTTCGTCAAGTAGAGGTGCACCGGTGCTATGTGTATGTGTGAATGATTGGGCTGTGGGGCCAAACAAGTATTTCGTTCATAGCGCATCTCCAGACCCACCATTTGATATGTGTTCGGCGCACGTATTCAGGTGATGCAGAATGGTTCGGAACAGTGTGGAACTGAGGCTTTAGTTTGGCTGAAGTTATTTAAATCCAGCCAAAGCAAAGCACCAGACATTAAATAGAGCTGACAGAGTTACTCAGGGATGGGACCAGGCTTGAAGAACTAGGAATAATTGGGCTGGGTACAAAAGCTTGAGGTCTGAGGAGGGATAGGCAACCAGGTCATTGGAGACGGACATGAGAGAGATAGAGTGGCAGGTTATAGATAAGAACACTTGGGGGGGTGGTTGTCGCACTCCCGGACTAATGCTAAGGGTTTCAGGCTGGTAAGTGTAAGTTCTAGAACCTAATAAAAGGACAGTTAGGGCGAGTGCGCAGATTAAAAGGGCTTATGGCCTATTTCAAAAAGTATCTAGCTGAGGCGCGAAAAGTCGCTCAGCTCCCTCAGTAGAAAGGTAAGAATTGATGGTCTTTCGAAAGCCAACGTGAGATGAGATAGTACGGAAGTTGGAGGGGAGCTTGTTCTATAGTTTAGAATAGAGGCAAAAGCAAAGGTTTTGTCTAAAGACAGTTCGACATGTCGACACTGAGAGTAAACATCCTGAGTTACGTATATTTTAGGGAGTATGGGAAGCAAATTCAGGACAGCAGTCAGCTATGTGAGTACGCTGGTAGATTAAGCGATGCAGAAGGCCTAGATTGAACCTGGTGCGCCTTAGCCATAATGGATCCAGCCCAAGTGATAAGCAGCGAAGACGATACGGTAGTGTGGATGACACCGGAAACAGGGACTTAGTAAACGAGCGCTGCACATTCTCCACAACAGTGCGGCATGTCTGTGAATACTGTGAATCGAATTCAGGGCTGGATTCACGAATGGGTTTTGTAAATTGTCTAAAATGGCAATTAAACAAGATTTATTTTAGGGGAGAAGGATTTATTTAGGAAGGATCGGCGAATGTAAGCACAGAGCTTGCGAGCTTTAGCCACTCCGTACCTTACACGTTGGTTGAAGCTAGGTTGAAGGTAGGTTGGAATACCTAAGGCCTAGGTCTCTCACTTCGGGAAGAGTAGGAATGAAGAGTCCGTTAAGAGTAAGCGTCCCAGGAGGAATTTGGAATCGATTTGGCAGGGCTTGGCATTTTGGAACAGCGAAAGAAAGACAGCAGTTGGAAGACCATAGTGATAAAGAGTTTAAGTCAGACTGAATGTTAGCGAGGGTAGAAGCAGAATCACTGGTCTTAAATGTGTAAGCTATCTTAATGTCATCAGCAAACAGAAAAGAGGATCCATGTGTGATCGATTCGGTGACGTCATTAACGTATAGTAAGAACAGTAGAGGGCCAAGCACACCACATTGAATAACTCCACCGGTGATGCGGAGGGCTGAGGAGCAGAGATCCCCGATTTTGGTGGCCTGGGTTCTACCTGTGAGGTAAGAAGCGAACCATCGCAGTAGTAGGCCATCAATCCCTATAGTGTTTAATTTGTTGAGGAGTGCACCGTGGGGAACTTGGTCGAATGCCTTGCGAATATCAAGGTAGATAAGGTTAATACACAGCCCGGTATCGTAGGCGGACGAAATATGATTGAAGAAATCAACCTGGCATGTGCTAGCTGACCGCCGTGCCATAAACTCAGACTGCCGATTGCTGAGGGTTTTGGTGGCGAGCAGGTAGTCCATGACAGGAAATTTGATGAGGCGCCCTAGGGTACGAAGGAGTAAGCAGGTATGGTGGATGCCACGATAGCTGGCTAGAGCGGTCCGTGGAACTGACATAGAGTGTGGGACAATCGTAGAGTGCTTCCACCGACTAGGGACTGTGCCAGTGATAATGGAGATATTAAAGAGATTAAGGCTGAGGGTGGGGACGTCCGGGCCACCAGCTTTTAAGATAAGCGAAGGGATGCCGTCAGTGCCTGGGAAGCTGGAGACTCTAAGGCGGGCGAGAGACGAAGTTACGTCGGACAAACTAACAGAGCGTACAAAGGTTGGAGCTTGTCTCGTTAGCAGATATGGCCACTTCATAGCCAGGTGGGGAGCAATAAGTAGATAAAGTCGGTGGGGAGGTAACATAGCAGCTAGCGAAGTAGGAGTTTAGTAATTCCACAATGGCAGCAGGGTCAGAAAGGGGTTTCCCTTCAGCGGCCACCATATTTGAAACTGCAGATGAATTTGAGAAGCAGCGCCGGCGAAAGAGACGCCCCAGCCTCGTAGGCTGTAGAAAAGGAGCTACGGCGGTCGATTCCTCACGCTTTTCAAGGGCGAGTTTGGCCGTGGTAATATCAGTCATAAGTTTGTTGATTACAGTAACAAGGGAGAGATCATGGGATTCAAGGTAGAGCCTACGATACTTCCTAAGTTTATGGCGTGTAGCGGGTAGTCGTGTGGCTGGATGACAACCAGAAGCATGAGAGGCTCGTGTGGGAGCAACTAGATATAATGATGATAGTAATTTGCCGTAAAAGATATTAGCCATGCTTTGCGTGCCACCAGAGAGAAAGAACTTGTCCCAGGTCTTATGGCGCAATAAGACTACAAAAGCTTCAAGAATGCCCGGGGAAAGGATGAAAGAGGTTAAGGGAGGAAGAGTAGCTGAAGGTAGGGTACTTGTCCAGCTGCAAGTTACAGTACAATGGTCGCTGTCAGGAAACTTCGGACCAACTGTGGCGGTGGGACACAGATAGCCGTTGACAAGGGCAATGTCCAGGGTGTGGGTACCGCGTGTTGGCTGCCTTACAAGCTGGGATCAGCCCTCGACATTAAGTTGGGTAAGCAGGGGCAAAAGGCGCAAAGGGGAGTTTTGCTGAGATCGGGCAATCTCAGGAAGGTTGAGATCCCCAATAATTACTTTGTTCGGGTGAGGCAGAGCTTGAGTGTGTGAAAGAAGCGTAGACAGGCAATAAATCGAACTAATGGAGTGTGGAGGGGGCATGTGCAAACACCCGAGGATGAACGGTGGATTAGCCCGACAGGCAGAAAGCCAGAGTCTAGAGTGTCCGCCAGTAGTGGATCGTCAATGGTGAAGACTTCCATTTCAGTTCTGGCGTATATGAGGCAGCCACCTCCACGGCGGTGGGAACGATCAGAACCGAAGATAGGGTATCCCGGAAGGGAGATACGGGCATCAGGTATGCTAGGAGAGAGCCACGTCTCTGCGATGCAAATGAAGATTGGACGAGCTAAAGTGGAGATGGCTTGGATGTAGTGCAGTTTAGGTAAGAGAGAGCGGGTGTTGATTAGAACGACAGAAAGATTGTTGGCGGGATCGCAAGAGGTGGCCAGCAAGAAGTTGGCAAGCCTAGGGAGGTCAGTATGTAATGGACTAGAGACAGTGGAATTGGGGGTTCTCGAATTAGTAGGCGAAGTGGGACCAGGTGAAGATACCTGAGAATAAGATAATGGGGCGTACCGCGATGGGTACCGAGGCTGGCAGGGGAGGTAGCGGAGCTCCATGGACAAAGAGTAACAGGCTGGGTCATGCAATCGTTTGTAATAATGTAATCGACACAGTCAGGAGGTGGTATCGTGTGTGGTAGCTCAACAGAAACAGCAGGATTTATGTCACGCGGGATGGAAGGGCAGGAGAAGTGTTTAAGAGACAGGGAATGAGAGGGTAAGAAGAGGGCACCTAGAGGTCGAATGGATCTGCTTTGTATAGCTTTCAGCATCGAATCGCAGGGGGCTGAGGGAACGGGTAGCCAAACTGTGCTGATTGGAGTAGACGGAATAAGAGGATTATGGTAAGAGATGCAGGGTGAGGTGAGGGGACATTGTGCAGTGAGTAAGTTAGTGGTATAATCAAACTCTCCGAGAGGGGTGAGCTCCGTTGGGAGCGAGCAGGAATCATCTGCGTTGGCTGTAGTTGAAGGGGGGTTGGAGTAGAAAGTCAGGGTACAGCTAAAGGTCGTAGAGGTGGGGCTGCACGTGGCTTTGGAGGGGACGGAGGCTGTGGTGGAGTAGGTAGTTGCTGAAAAGGGATCCCAGGCATATAGTACGTAGGTTTCCAGAGGAGCGGAACTTGATAGGGTTTAGGATTACGTAACGGTAGTTGTGGTTTAGGGACCCTGTCAGACGACTGGGTTACACGGCTAGGGGTGCTACAGATGTGCTTATGAGGAATTACGGGTTTAGTCAGGTTTGTAGAAGGGCGAAGAGCAGGAGCTCGGGGAGTTGGCACAGGAGAAGGGGTTACGGTGTGAGGCTTGGACAGCAGGAGCTTGAGTCCAAGGAAGCGCTCTGGTGGGGAGACACGAAGTGTCATTAGGTCAGGAGGTCTAAAGTGAGAACCTATGCTATCAAACTCGACCACAGCCTCATATGTGGGCTGATTAGGTACCGTATCTCTTAAATAAGCAGTCGATCTCGTTTGCGTGGTGGAGGTCAGAGATGACATTTGTGGATGCATAGAGATAGGAGTGGAGGGCTCATGGTCATGAGCGTTGGGTACAGGACCTCGGTCCAACAGACAGCTTTGTGCGGCATTGTGGCACTCGTCAGCGCAAGTATTGGTGGGTGACGGGACAACAGGTTCAGGTGACTTTTTGGTAAGCTGTCTTTTCATTCTTGTACGAGCAGCTTAAAGTTTTAAGGTATGGAATTTTTTGGTAGCTGAGAGAAGAGTCCGAGCTATTAGCAGATGCGCGGCATCTTTTTCATCCCGGAATTGCATTATCGGGAAGCACATAGATGGTTTCGACTTCCGGAGCCGCCGAGCTTTGCATATGGTGTCCTGCATGCCACATGCATTCGGGATGGCAGTTTTGGCATGCTCAAGCGGGATCTGATTGGATGCATTGAATGTTAAGACTTGATGCCCGCATTCGATGCGCTGACTAATCTCAGTAGCCATCGTGTCAATAAGAAGTTACGCATTTTCTAAGTTTGTTTGATTGCATGTTGCGTCAGCATTCAGAAGGCATGTACTCGATTGTATGTTTCGGAGGGAGGACATTTCGTTCTCCATTTGGCGCACACGTGTTTTGAGATTTTCTAGGTCATTCAGGACTTCAGAACTTACTGGCAACGGTGAGAGAGTGCTGCCGGGTTGAGGAAGCAAGAATATGTCAGTTAGAAAAACTGAACAATCTGAGGTTGCCTGGGATACTGTATTTACCAGCTTCGAGAGGTGAGGGGCTTTGGAGCTATATCTTCTGGATCTAAGCCGCTTCTTTGGACATGCTGGGAGGATAGCTGATGAAGATTCGAGGTCTAGCGACCGCTTTGAGGAAGACGGAAGCGGTGTCATAATGGGAAACCTTGGAGCAGTTTGAGGAATGATGGATTTGGTGGAATACAGTTGAGAGTTCTAAAGTAGTAGGAGAACTATGGATTGTATTAAGAGGATCACAGTCAGTTTCAGATACCTATGTGGGCTGGTAGTTCGGATAGGACTGTGGAAGCGTGGACACTATGTGGAACGACTACGTAGATGAGGGCTAAGCACGCTCTACAAACTGGGGCTAGCGCTGATTAGGCCTACTGGAGAGAAGAAAGCCTGTTTGGAACCGTAAAAAATAGCTATCCAGTATAAAACTGGTTAAAGACCTATGGGTGGGCTAGAATCAAAAAAATCTACAACCCCTGACCTTGATATTTTGGTTTCGCGCAGTCGTTGCGTTGACAACGGTTAAAATTCGTTTTATTCAGGTTTCTTGCTCCAGGTCGATGCTGTTTGCTGACCCGTTTACAAATATTTTCAAAGTTGTCGTTTTTAAAGCTTTGGTTTCACTATCTTTCGTGTCCCATAAATTATATCGTGGTTTGGCGTTCGTGGTATCTCCGTAAAAACATCATGGGCCGCTTTGTCTTTACGTCAACTACCGGAGAATCGTTGTTGTGAACAACCCAAGAAGCATGTTTTCGTTAATGACCCCACTGTGAATACACGAAATAGTATTGTGTGATACATGTGTGGTTAGTTCTACAAGGGTAGCTCTCCCGTCTTCGTATTGTCAATGGTCAACGTAGCCAAGCCAATATATGCCGGATTTTCAGGTACACTATCGTCGGTCTCGTTGCCTCCGTTGCCGGGGTACTCCGCGAACAAAATAACTACCTTTGAAGTTTCAGCGGATTACCAAAATGGTCTGCACAACATTCTGAAGCCACTTTGGACCTCGCAATGAGTTTGGGTATTCATCACTGAATAATGATATATGTATGGATGCTTGGTCACATGATTAGTTTGCACCGAAGATAGCGATACTGTCGTTGGTGGTTATACTGTATGTCACTGTCGAATGAGCGTGGCAATCTGGCACTGCACTTGGCCTTTTTCGCTGGCAGATTGCGCTAAATTATTAGGTAGACATATACGATTCCGTTTGAACCGGTCTGAATCAGTCTTTGTATATCTATAGTGTAATGCTTGTTTGCGAAATTGTAAGTGGTTTTAACCCGTAAAGACCCCATCCGTGTTCTCGGTGGGGCCATTGAGGAGTATAGTAAAAGGAGACCGAAGAAAGTGTCTGTTTCCCTTTGCTAGTGGTCAGTCTACATGTAGAGTATGTATTCAGCCCCCACAAGATCAAGCCCTAGAACCGATCGCATCAGTTTTGAGGGCGTCCTTGATTTCGAATACAAGCGCCTGATGACCAACCTGTTCTACTTCCTGAGTCTGTTTAACGGTGGCACTGAAGGGTTTTTAGTTGCGAAATCAAGCAGATGAAGTTATGATGTGGGAGTAAACGGTAGGAACGAACTAATAATCAGTTTGTAAAAGGGAATTTATCATGGATTTTAATCCAAGCAGCTTAGTCTAATCCGTTCACATTCTTCAAATAATTTGTGGAAAATATTGGATGTTCGTTTTTTTTTTGTTTTTTTGGGGGGGGGAGACAGTTACACCTGGTTTTCCGATTCTGAAGTAAACATTTTGTTTCACATTTGGCAGGTGGTCCATTATTGTCGAAGGGCATCACATTCAAGCGTTACGGGAGAGTTGGTGCTTACAGGAGAGTCGGGAGAGATGACTATTGGTTTACCCTATTCCCTTTTGAAGCAGTGCGCGTCATCTGTGACATCGCATCTTGTTCCACATGCAGAAACAACCGCTTAGAGCTTGCCGACTATTACAGTGCAGAGCAAACCACGTCATGATCTGGTGCGTGTTCGCGAACAGATAGGCACCCGGTGACAACAAAGTGCAATGAACGAGAGCGCGTCTATCATGTAGGTTCTTGTTCTTTTTGTTGTTTGAGAATCTGGCCCAAAAGACAAATTTTTTACCTGAAAATGATGAGGCAGCAAAGGATCCTTTTAATATGCTCACACAGGCCCAAAAGAAACCGAATCGTACTTCCCATTCGAAGGCATACGCATTTCTGCTTATAAAATACCGCGATGGGGAGATTTTTAGGGCAAAAATCTTCTTCAGATTGTTTTAGATTCTTTAGTATTGTCGGGGCACACCATAAGCCGCATTTAGTTAATCTCTGTAATGATATGAACTAGAGCATACTTTTCAAGGTTATTGTCATAGCACCTAGCTATCGTTACTTTCAATGACGAAACGTTATGGCTTTGCCTTTCTTGCCTGGAAATTCCTTTGACAGAAATGTAAACCCGTGATGAATCGCTAATTTTTTCTTAGATTGGGAAGGATAAATTCCATAAATCTCATTATTTTGAACGATATAATACTGTCCCATTTCAATATGGGGATGATAAAGTCGGAATTGGCGGTGATAAACTCCCAGGTCAACGAATAGAGGCGCCAACCAGCAAGTACCCATCCGGTATAGGAAAACAACTCCCTACGTGGTTGGCGTTCGAGAAACAGGTGAGATTACAGCTTGTGGGTAAGATAAGGCCATATTGTTTGATGATATTCACATGCTTGACTGGATGGACGGCAGCCAAAGATTCAGATGAGAATTAAAGCTTACTTTTCACTAATTGTCGAGTTGTATGGTTTTCTGTCAATAGAATATGAACAGTTTCTTTTTCGTCTACCCCCTAGCAGCACACGCAGTCCAAAATAGCCGAGTTTTCCGGCTATACGACGGTTATATAACCGTCTAATAACCCACTTTTTTGGTGAACAGATTGTTGTTGGCACCAAGATAACCGTCAAATAACCGAGTTTTCCGGTTATTGCTCGGTTAAATAACTGTCAACTAACCGTGCTGGTCGGTTTTTGCTCGGTTAAATAACCGTCAAATAACTGGTTTCCGCTTATTGCTTGGTTAAATAGCCGTCAATTAACCGCGTTTTCCGGTTATTTCTCGGTTAACTAACCGTGTTTTCCGGTTATTGCTTGGTTAAATAACCGTCAAATAACCGTGTTTTTCTGTTGTTAAACGGTTAAGTAACCCGGTTTACTGGTAATTGGACGAGTAAATAACCCTCGTCAGTGAAATCACCACCATACTACCGTTAGTCGCTGTTACTGGACCTATTCTACGTCGCCATAACGGCCACGCATTAACCGCATTGTAGGGCCACGGAGAAGCTAAATAACGATGCCGTAGCATATTCCTTCCTAGAGGGACTATCTGATGGCTTCTTGACCACTTATTAATCGAGTTCAAAGGTTAAATAATCGCGCAAAACGGTTTGCGGTTAACAACCGCAACGTGACTGACCTACACTGGTAACCACACGCGTGCATATAGTCGTATCTATTGCAGAAAATAAACCTAGTAACGGGTTCTTAGAGAACACAAAACAAGGATAAAAATATATTTGATATACGAAAATAACTGCTTCACAACCAAACC
>NW_008751724.1:1132349-1132812 GCF_000715545.1 Opisthorchis viverrini
TACGACCCATCTCAATGGTTACATCCGAAGTCTCCAGGTCCGACGTGTACTGGAACTTCCTCTCATGTTCACGGGCCTTTTTGAAATCGTCTGAAAAGTTAATGCGGTCTACATGACACCTACCGTAAGTCCGAATGACTTCGCAATTCAGCTTCAATGATCCAGCTGGCGGCTGGAATGCGAACGGACTTATAAAAGTCCTTCGAGTGAACTTTTGGCCATGTAGCACAGTTACCCTCAATCCATGAAGAACTGAGGACTGCACACTGCCATAGGCCTTGTTCATGGAGCTTCACAAGACTGTAAGCCTGATACGGCATATCAAATTATAAAATTATTACGGTATAGAGTGCAATAATGGGAAAACTACAAGTAAGTCGTTGAATGGAAGCATAGCGCACTTGCACTGCACAAAAGAGAGGGGACAGCTATTTACAGCTGTGGACAATTTGTTCACCACAAA
>NW_008751724.1:1136189-1145465 GCF_000715545.1 Opisthorchis viverrini
TGAAAAGTTAATGCGGTCTACATGACATCTACCGTAAGTCCGAATGACTTTGCAATTCAGCTTCAATGATCCAGCTGGCGGCTGGAATGCGAACGGACTTATAAAAGTCCTTCGAGTGAACTTTTGGCCATGTAGCACAGTTACCCTCAATCCATGAAGAACTGAGGACTGCACACTGCCATAGGCCTTGTTCATGGAGCTTCACAAGACTGTAAGCCTGATACGGCATATCAAATTATAAAATTATTACGGTATAGAGTGCAATAATGGGAAAACTACAAGTAAGTCGTTGAATGGAAGCATAGCGCACTTGCACTGCACAAAAGAGAGGGGACAGCTATTTACAGCTGTGGACAATTTGTTCACCACAAAGATACTTAGCAAAAGAGAATTAATGGGATGGGTGAAAAGTGGTAAAGCGGGGGAAATGAATGAAACATAGCTATCAATTGATAGCTATAGCCAGTTACATAATATACAATACCTGTTGCTTCTCCTTCAAACACTTAGAGAATCATCACGAATTAATGGGATGGGTGAAAAGTGGTAAAGCGGGGGAAAGAAATGAAACATAGCTATCAATTGATAGCTATAGCCAGTTACATAATATACAATACCTGTTGCTTCTCCTTCAAACACTTAGATCCAGAATCATCACCACACATGTTGCCAGCTGATGCTAATACCACAACCTCGTAGACAATTTCGTCACATGCAAATCGGACCTGCACGATAAAGACCTCATTTTCGGTTGTATAATCGCTGAATATGAATAGAACGTTAATTTGGTTTATTTGCTCTGCAACGGCGTTTTTAAGTGTTTGTCCCAGTAGCTCTCCGCCTCTGTGTAAGGTGTAACGTTTTTTAAATATATATTTAAAAAACGTTACACCTTACACAGAGGCGGAGAGCTACTGGGACAAACACTTAAAAACGCCGTTGCAGAGCAAATAAACCAAATTAACGTTCTATTCATTATTAAAATCCTACGGAGCCTTTCATGAACTCCTCACAGATTAAAAAAGTGACGAACCAAAAAGTTGTGGTAGTAGTGATATCCCATGTTGCCTCAGATAACCATCAGAAGCTTGGGCTGTCTATGCGAAAAATAGATTTTTAGATAACCATGTTTCAGTTCACCCATCCAATTAACCGTCACTCCTATGACCCTGGTGTTACATGTGAATAATGGGCCCGCCCCTTGAATTTATGGTCTGTGATGAAAAACATTACACCTACTGGCACAAACATAGCATTCAGTATGTTTAAGATAGTTGACTAGGTTTTGTGCATTGTCGATTGAATGAACGGTGCATTAGACTATGATTTTGCAGTAAAGGAAAACCGCATAACAATATTTCCGTGTTGTTTGATGAAGTGATGTTTTCACAACAAACGAAGATGAAATAGATCTGGAAAATTGGAGGCGAACACGTCAGTATTTGAAATCGGATGACCAGTGCGGGAGGCCAGGTCGATATCCGCTTAAAACTGACCACGAATAACTCAAAACACGAGCACGAGATATACAAAGACAACGTCCTAAAATTTAAATGAATGTGGAATGTGTGGTTTGCTACCATCTGATATGTTAAGGCTGATACAAAAGAACCATATAAAATCAACCACAAATTTATGATGAATTCAAGCTGCAAAAGTCTCACAGGTTACAGACGTTACAAAATACCTCTGGAATGTTTGGGAGGGGGAACAAACTGAAAACCGTTCGGACGGGAAGTTAGTAAATGAAGCGTGTATAGCGCCCACAATAAGTCACCTTCTTTGTAAAAGAATGCAGGCACTAACTGCAAGTAAGAGTCTTACTGACCGTTACCAACAGACGAATTTTAACAATAAGATCGTAAAGTGCGAAAAAATCGCTGTTTTTTCAAAGTCACTGTAGACCATTCACCCTTTTTGATCCTGCAGTCAGTTGTTCGTATTGTCAAATTTTCTGTTTAAGTAAAAGGGATGTCAAGCGAAAATCCGTTATCTTGGAATATGATGCAGAGCGACCATTTACGTTCACACAGCGCTTAGCTTAGGTGCAATATATTAGGATCGAAATAACACGAACTAAAATGAAAAATTTCAGCAGGAATTTCGCCCCTGCTGTAGGTCATTAAATTTGAGCTTCCACTTCTCACCTTATAAGAAAGCTAATACTGTGCATGATTTAACAGGTTAGGAGGACATAGTGAGCTGCTACTGTGCAGCCGTCTTTGGTCATATAGCAATTACAAACAGCACTCTGCTACTTCACTGCATCAGTGATATGCATCTTCATTTACAGACAACGCGCCTCATGAAACACAAGTGTAAGTTCAGGACGTTTACAGTAATGGCCAGAGAAGTTTAAAATTAATGTCATTCTAGAAGACTGAATAACTAACCGGTGTTGGTACAGGTATGTTAACTCCGAAATATGGTGTCCATTATTTAACCCTGTATAGAGTACTTTGAAGAAAGTACCAAAATATCCACAAGATTATTTTGGTATTTTTTTGCAACTCATATACTCCTGTGATAAAAGCTTCCAAGTGGTTTCTTCCCATATTTTGAATGCTGGAGGTTGCATTACGGACACCAGCTGCATGCCAGTTTTGGCCTATGGCCACGCAAAACTGTTCGTTTAATTTAAGTGAGGTTCATTGGTCTAGCAGAAGGTTAGCAGAATGGAAAGTACAATCTCGCAATCTGTCAGACACTTCAGTGAATCGGCAAATGCGTCTTACACATAATGTTATGCAGCTGAGGCGACTTTGATATCGCCCGACAAGAGAGGTTTTACACGCAAGATATATTTCACATAAGCTTGAACTAGTAGGGTTTTTGGGTGATTGTTTTCCTTATATGAGACCAAAGAAGTGACTTTAGTCGTATTTAAATCAATTGTTTGATGATCCGCTGCTAACCAAATGGTCTTTACCTCGTCAAATTACGATCACTATCGGTAAAAACTAGGTAAAATTTAAAATGTAGATGACTGCAAAATAAAACATTTTATTTTAAAAAGGCTTTAATAGGGATCAGACATAAGAACTCAGGCAACTCTTTTAAATGTTCATACGTTCTTAATTTTTTATTGTTGTCAAGGCCGTTTTAAGTTGTATTTCTCTGGAAGTTTAGTTTGGAGAGGAAATGTTATAAGAAAAAGAATTACGTCACATTTATCCCGTCGTATGACCTCAAATTTGTTGGCAGAACAATAAGATTAGTTTTTAGAAGCGCATACTCAAATGCCTCAATGTGGCTGTTTTTGTAATTTGTATCAAGCTTGATTTGAAAACCAAATTTTCCATATCTCAAGTGCAAAATTTATTTTTAAGTCCTATAATGATTACTTTGAGTTTTATGCGGGCGTAAAACGTGATAAACTTAGGAATATTCGCAGAATATACATCAGTAAATGACCTCCGATGAGTGCTTTGAAAACATTTTAAGTGGAAAGTGCCGGGCCCTATGGTTTTCTTTAACGTAGAAAGACAATTCATGGGCTAGAACAGGTTGTAATGTGTAAATATTTTGACTATATCAAATAGTAGTAAAATCTCCTTTGTGTTACAGTTTGTTGTTATTAAGGCGCAGTGTGTGCAAATAATGCTCATGAGAAAAGCTCCACGCTATTTCTTGGTTATTTGGTAAAATACCCGTTTTTTCTGGTTAATCCCCAATTGGCAGCCTTGAGTGGTTGTGAAATTTAATACGTTTCCACTTATCAATTTTGCCAAAAATGTGTTCCACAATGCGAACGTTTTGACCAATATCATTAGGCGCTTGGTTTCAACAATGCAGAAGTTGGTTTGAAATTGTTCCTGTAGCTGTGAGGGTTAAACAGAGAGAAAGCTCTGCAAATTATGCATTTGACAGTCCCTTTTTTGGCCAAACTAGATAGGTGAATGTACATTGTTGGTGTCTTTCTTGGGCCTTTCCATAATTATATCAAGTTAGTATATTCAACTGGGTCACAGTTCAAAAAATGTGGACACCCATGGTAATTTTTGTGTTCTATCTTAAACATGCTGCACGTTCAATATACTTCGCCAGGATAGTAAGTGGCTACCAGTGTCGAGTTGAAGTATTTATCTTAAATGCGCGAATTGTGTGCTAACATTTAAAATACTTCTTTTAGGCTTTTTGAAATATAATTTGCAGCTATGCAAAATATCGTTCAGCCGTAACACTCTTTTGGTACATAGCTGCCGTGCAACGCGAAGGAAGCACGAGAGCTGAGAGATTGCCAAGTTGCCCAAGTCTAGACAGGCAAAGTCGAGACGCAGGAGTAGGGTTCAAACCACAGATGTTCCTATCAGTAAATTCACACTCTAGCCACTTGAGCCATCTAATATGAAAGAAGTTTGTTTGGTCAGCATTTTTTCTAGTTATCAGCAGGCCACTTTATTTTTCTTGATAATTTCTAGCCAGACTTTTTTACCAGCAAGTAATATTGTCACCCATAACAAAACAAAACGCCTAGATCTTCGGCCTTCATTACATTAGGAAACAGTAAGAATACTCCAAAAACTCATGTAAATAAGGTCATGAGTTTTTGTTTCAACGGATTAGGTTTACACCTCACTTGTGAGACCTCGAAATGTGTGCCTCTCACTCTGTGGGATTTCATCACTGAGAAAGTACGGTGGGTATGTCTAGGAGACAAAACTACCCGAATGCAATGCCCAAATGATCGTGATGGTAATGCCGACTGTACTTGCGTCATACTGTTGTTAGTGAATCTTCGTTCTCTGGTCACCTTGTCGTGCGTTCAGCGTTACAGTGAACTGCTTTACCTCTAACACTACTCAACCAAAAATTTAAATGATGCTTTAAAATTGTCTTCTATGTTTTTTGGAGTGATCCGGTTGACCAAAACGTACACTTATACCTAATAGTCTGTGAAATATGAGCAAGAAGATCTAGTATGTGTTCCATTGGAAGGGGAGTCTTTTGAAAGATCGACGTTGTCTTTTGAATTGCTATTGGTAAAATTCCAGCTTAATGGCAAGTATACTTATGGATAAATCTCCAGTATAGTGGTACTGCCCAAAGAAAGAATGTTTATCGTTTGACTCAATGATTCCTTTTTATGACGTGTTTCCACGGGAGTTTGGAGATAATCGGAATTTTTGAACATTATCTTTGTTGTTGATCTCAGTTCAGAACGTTGATTCACCTGTGAAGGTGGATACAAAGGCACAAAATTTCGAGCAGGCATCGTTGATGTTGACCCTCAGTAATTTTGGTTCAAACACTGGACATTGATAAACAGCGTTTATGAATCCAAACGGCCAATTAGTTTTGTATGTCTGACTGTGTGTTGCTGAGTTTGGGCTCCATTGTTCCGCTAGATTCAAACAAAAGTGGCTGTTACAAGTACCCTTTATCGGCAAAAATTCATCCTCCAACTTATCTTGGTTTTTCTTGGATACCTGATAGCTTATGTGTACGAAAACGATTTCTGTAAGATTCAGACTGATATTTTGCCTAAACATTTTTTAATTAAAAAAAAAGAACTAATAATTTCAACTTTACTGGTTGGTTGATATTTAGTGCTGCAATGAACCGGTGGCTGCATTGGCTATAGCTCAGTTTCTGATGGTTGGGCCATAACAGGAAGACCAACAAACGCAGGCTGACAAAGAATAGTCAACTAAACACTGTAAGAAATCTTACTACAAAGGCTTCTGAAGGTAATGATGCATTGTCTCCGAAGTAGGTGTGTAAATGTAGTCGGTCGTTCCTATCAGGCGACCAGCATATCCACATCTGTGACAGCAGCGATGCTATTCCTCTCTAGGAAGAACGGGATAAGAAAGGTTAGTTCTAGAGCCCGCATACTCTGACCGTCAGAAGGTTAACCGTGATTACAGCTGCATCATTCATTGCGGTTGAAATGTTTTTGGAAACAAAGGGAGTCTAGTACCGTTAAGAAGGCTTCTGCGGGTTTAGCCGCGCTAGGGGTCAGACGACCATGCTTCATTTCTTGGCCAGGTCAGCACCATATTGAAAAGCTAGGTAAGGAAATGGAATTATTGGGCTGGAAAAAAGTTTGGTAGAGAATGAAAAATAATGGTTATTTCACCGTTCAGTCTTTTGAGTCAGAGATGATATTATGCCTCCTAAGGACTTTTGGGTCGGAAGTCTTAGGCTAATGATCAAAGTGGCAACCTGGGCCACTGATAGGTGTCCGTTACCCTTAAAACTTTTCATTCACTGATTATTCCTCACACACCATGCCGATTCTTCCTATTCACTGTTTTGTCTTCCACTAAACCATTGTTCTGTATCTAAGCCCCTGTTTAGTAAAACCAGTTCAAATAAATCCTTAGTAAATTCAAGGAATTCAACCGACACCGCTGCTTCCACTTTGCCACATTGAAAAACATAGAGCTTCCTCTCATACCTTGTTCCCTCTTTCCATCGACCTATATCGTATCCCTGAAAGATGCATACTGGAACCCAGCTCAGTCACACGACTCCAACTGCTCCGGAGGATTCCAGATTTATCGCACTTTACTCTTTAGGTGTCTGGTGCTCCTGAAACACTATCCTCTAGTACATAGTACGTAGGAGATGTACTAACCTTGGTTCGCTGAGCTTTGTAGTTTGATTGCAAACGTTTCATCAATAATCGAGATAATATCGTCGTCACTTACAACGACGATCACTGACGATGTCACCTCGATTGATAATAAAACGTTTGACAGAAAGCTCATCTTCGCGGCCAATTAGGAGCTAACGTTTATTGCACGGGTATTATGGAACGACTGCATGAATTATGTGCTGAAAGTCAGAAGGTTTCAGCCAGCACAAACTTTCAGCACCAGCGCTCACACCAAGACACCTGGAGACCATTGGCTGCAAACTGGTCGAAGACCTATTTGGATTATGTGGCAATCAGCCATCTGTGAAATGCTTTGCACGAGATGGTCGTTCGTCTTGGAGTACATCATAAACTTCACGACATGACGTGAGTGGGCGTACCAACTCGCTTCCCCGATGGAACGCGCCATTTGATGCAAATAGAGAAGACGTTTGTGACAAGCAGCAATCTTACCATGTTCAAGCTAATCTAATCAACTGGCCCGAGGAAGACGAGTGCTAGGGAAACTATCTCCAAGAATGCTTTGGCGTTAACTTATTCACAGAAACGTCACATTGAGCAATGAGATGAAAATTTTCGGATAAAAGTTAGGCTGGTACCAGTCATCATGTGAAAGGACAAAATCGACTTATGTGAGAAGTTGACATCGATCCACTGTCTGCGATGGAATTGCAGCGTGAAGTTACTTTGCGTCATCGCAACAACTCACGTGGTTCAGACAATCAGTATCCCTTGAACTTCAAAGGATGTCGCAAACTCATGGCCAATTCTGATAATGAAAACGGATGCAAGAACATCGTGCAGAAGCCACCAGGGCATCACTGATGTTTTTCTACATAGGTTGATCCATCATTAATGAATCAGGTTCGTCAGAATGGAGCTGGGACTTACCCTGGTTATGGTTGCATCGAACATATCATTACCTTGTGACAAGTACTCAGACTGCGCTACTCCTCCCTATAATGATCATATTCTCGGTCCCAGATATACATTTTATCCAGTTGATGTTCAGAAACTCTGAGAGCATGTGGCGACAAAGGGTCTCCGTTCCATATCATTGTCCCTCAAAATGGCTGCAATTGCATCCTCCGACGAACACATACGTGTAGTGGGGAGATTCTCTCCCGATTTTACCACATCCAGTGGCTTCATACAAGGATGTACTCTCTCCTAAACTCCCTTATCAATGTGCTGTTTGAATCTTTATTATTTGTCTCTACACTTTGAGGATCGGAATACTCTCGATGTTGCCGCTCACGAACTTTGCGTGTATCGATGATACTGACCTCATAGCACCAGACGATCCAGTAATGCAAACTATTTCGAATACCATAAATACTTCAACTACACAGTTCGATACATGCTTCGCACTCGTAAATAGTTAAGAGCTACTGTGAAACTAGGTGGAATCAAAACCAAGCCTCATGCCTGCAGGTGAACTGATCAACACGGTGGATAATTTACTCCAGCTGGATAGCTGCATAAGTTTAAGTGGACTGGCTTCCAGGAATGGCACAATTAAAGCACTGTTTAGTAAGCTCCAACATCTGTAGAGCCAGTGTCATCAGCTTGACTGTTAAAGCTAAAGGTCCAATCTGTTCTACTTTGAGTCACGGGGGTGGCCACTGAGAGCATACGTTATGCGAGGGCTTTCTTTGTTTAATCATCGGTGCCTCCGAAACAGTACGTGAGTCTGGTAGGGACGTCTGATTTGTACTGCTGAGGTACGCTAAATGGTTTTAGAGAAGGGTCACTCACTGTGAGAATTAAGTTTCGTACGTATATCGGTATAACCAGAGGAACTAGAAATCCAGGATTCAGATCAGCGAAACAAGTAGCACGTATGTATTCGAATTGGCGTATATGTACAGCATATATAATATTAAAGCAAGAGAATAATGAATAGAGCAATGAATAGAGTATCAGTCATGTTCGTCACATCCGCCAAACCTTGAATGAGCGTGTGGGTGTTTATAGTCCAGTGGTGGTCTTGACCGCAATTTTTCGGATCTTCTTGGAATGGAAACTTCAGACTCTTTACAGGTTGTGTGTTCATCAGATACGTTTAGTTCAGATACCATAAGATCATCTAAGAAGGACTCATTAGTATTTGAAACAGCAGGAGTGCCGTTAACAGACTGACCTCTGGTATTGAACTCAACCTGGTCAATGTGTCTCCGATGACAAGAGAGATCATCCAAATCGAGAATTGTGACCATTCGTTTGCCATTTGATGAAAGTACTATTCCTGTAGCAGGTCGTAAATCATCACCCTTGAAAAATTTAACATCAGCCGTTTTGGCACAGTCAAGACTTGTACGCAACGAAGGAGACTTAAATAGAAGCGCGGAACTCTTCCCAGTAACGGAATGAACGGCGTTCCTGTACTGCATTAGAAAATTATCAATCTCACGGTCCAATTCCACAAAAGTGGTGGGAGAGAGTGAAATAATGGTGGACTTTAGTGTTCGGACAAAATTCGCAGCAAGTCCATTTGACCGGGGATGTCGCGGAGCAGTAAACAGATGTCGACATCTAAGACCCTTCAACCATTCCTCGATGAATTTTGCAGTGAAGTGTGTGCCGTTATCAGTGACCAAAACAGTTGGTGCACCTTCATGGCTGAAGACTTTCCTCAATGCTTGCTGAGTGAATTCGGCACTTGGAGACTT
>NW_008751724.1:1145837-1163442 GCF_000715545.1 Opisthorchis viverrini
AGATATGATATTATCGTATCAAACAGCCAATGGTGGTCTTGAATCAAGGCTATTGCCTTCACTGCGTACCTCTCAATTTCAACCATACTAGACAAACAGAACTTTCATCGTCAACAAACTTACTGGTGCTTTAACGAGCAGCTTTCATTTGCCTGTTTTTCTTATTCTTTATGAACTAAGCAACAACATCTGCCCTTTGATGCACGGTTTGTGGGCTTAAAGCTGAACTCAACTGACAGTTCGTCACTGAAAACTGTGTTATCCGGAAGTGAAACTTGTTTATTTTTCTATAACTATTCAAATTGCTCACCGTTTATGATTTATTTATTTCCCCACTGGAGATAAAAGTATTATCCGCCATTTCCTGGCTAAGAGTGTCAGACTTCGTTTGGTCCCTTTTAACTCGAAAAGGACGCAAATTTTTTCCATTAATTACTTCGCTTGTGCTTTGAAAGACAAGACATGAAGTGATTGAATTTCTATTGACGACGAACCCAATTAGGCTGTTTCCGAATAAAATCTTCAGGTACTCTTGCATGTTGGTGAATTCTGTAACTACCGGTGACTCCGAATCAACTATGTTGAATGCGTGACCGTGTTCGCATAAGTTGTCACCCAAGATGCACAAGCAAAAATGAGGTCTTCTAAGTAGGTTTCCAAACCTTTTCCACCATAGTCACTGTTTCCGCCTGGACATAACACATCGCACGTAGAGGTTGCGAAAAGTTTTCGACAGCTCACAACCTGTAAGCCCTTCTCGGGTTTATCAGGCAGGCGCAGTCCACGGGTTTCCGCCAACCTCATGTTCTACTTGAACTCAAATCGGACATTGTTGCAGTTACTCTCGATCGCACACAAAATTGGCTTTGACGCGAGATTCAAACGAATCTAGATGAGTTTCTTGTTGATGACGTCAGCGCTATATTTTTTTATTCCGTGCACACATCACTTAGAAACATGTTCGTCAACCCATCTGTGTACTTCAGAGATTATGTCAGGTATAGTGATTCCCACGTAATGTGAACCTAAAGTGGCCACCCGGACCTTCGGTGTTCCGGCGGAATACAATCTTCGGCATACGTGAAGAGTGGAAAATTCTGTCGCAGACCGATGGTCCGGGCTGTGAATTTTCTACAGTTTCCCAGAGCAGTTTTACCGCATATCCTTCCCGTCAGGTGCGTTTACTACCAACTGTTGGGGATGTTCCTGAGATTCGATAAGAACACGTTTTACTCCCTTTGGTATAGATGAGTTAAAGCCCTCTCTAGGATGGATTTTCTATTAATTGTCCCGCTTCAGGATTTAGAATGTGTTGATTGTACATTTTGGATAGCATCTAATCCGTCTTTCTCCAACCCTGCTTGGACACAGCAAAACGACGTTAGTGTGAGAACAGTTAGCAATTTTCAGCCAAATATTGTCCTTCAAGTGAATCCAGTCTACGCTGGAAAGCCGGGAGGCATTGTATAGCTGTTCCATCTTCACCAGTGTGTCACACAGAATTCCAGACAGCTTCGAACCCATGGCCATCTGGCTAGTGGTCTGAACAATTAACCTTTCTGCCAAACGTCTGAAAGTAGTTCAAACGGAGAATAAATTCACAGAGTAACTGAAACTTCCATCTGATAAGTTGTACTTCAAGTAGTCCGTCAACAAGTGGCCACGCAATGTGGTTTCTACTATTAAAGGATTACAGGCGCTATATTCTGTCTAAGTGCGAGTTAGTCACACTGCTGGTAAGCCATTCTTGACCAGCTCAGCTCAACAACTTCCAGTTCGAAACTCTGGGTTTCGAATGATGATGATTCCCAATAAGGATGAAACAGCTGTACAGTGCTTCTTCAATTTTCAGCGCAGTCTGGCCCCACATGTATGTGATCTGAAAATAACTGCACAATTGTCTGACAAGCAATGCTCTTGTAAATCCGACCAAAGGTCTTTGGAAGTTCACGAGCGGTTCCGCTGACTATTCCCAATACATGTATGTAGGTAAGCATTTAGGTAAGCATGTAGGTAAGCATATGGGTGCATAAATCCGCACAGACATCCCCGCTTTGTCATCATCGCTACCAGTATTCAGAAATAGCCCCTACTCAGTTCAGCAGTAGCACTCTTTCAGTGCCCAGCTGCCATGCCACCAGAAGGAAGCATGAGAGCTGCGACACTCCCAGTTTCTCAAGCCCAGACAGGGGAAGTCGAAAGGCAGAGGTCATGTCCGAACCACGGACCTTCCGGTCAGTAGATTCGCGCACTAACCACTTGTGCCATCTCGCCTTCCAAGCAGAAGTAAGAGAATTTGTAAATCTCGTTATGTTAATTAAGCGCCATTGTTTAGATTTTCTGTGACCATTCTAATCAGCAAATCTGTGCATTGTGCTCCCAAAGAAGACAGTGACCCCCTGACTTAGATGGATGTGCAACACTGTTTCAAAAGCCTCAATTAGATACGCAAGATTTTTACCTTAGAAGTGCTTTTTAGGAATGCAAATAACAGAGATAAAACGGGTGGCGATACTGATTCATTCAGTACAGGAGGTTAAAAGCAATTCATGGTTTACTGTCTCCAGCTCGATCAAACGTGTTTTGACGGTGTTCATTGCACACTGGGTACAGGAAACTCAAGGCTGAAACTTCTTGTTAGGGTGGGAAAATGCACTCAGTCTGAAGGCACATAAAGAGATTTCTAACCCTGTTACTGGAGCCTTACGTACCGTCATAACTACGTGAGAGGTTAGATCATACAATTGGGTGCCTGGTTACTTTTCTCTCTTACTCTAAAGTACACAGCCTGTCCAAGAACTGCATATGCATAATTCAAGTTAACAATGACTTGGTTTGAATAGCCCCTAAAATTCCCTCTATGGTGTCCCGAAACGGAGGTGACAGCTTGTAAATTTATCGTCTTGGATTCATATTTCTCGAAATGGACACGCATATTGATGTGTAAAGGTATAGATGGAATGAAATCGCCTACCAAACGTCGAACAGTCAGCTGAAATATGTTCGAGGAGATTTCCGAATGAAACGAATACTAACTTGGGTTTTGGTAAAGAGCACACAAATTTGTACGTAAGATGGGTTAAAAAAACAAATACCGAAAGGGATAACTGAACAAATGGAGGGAATCTTTATGCACAAATGCCTGCAAATTTTGTTCCTCGCGTTTGTACAGCGTTTCTCAGTTAGTTAAAGTATTGTATTATATTCGGCTGATTTCGCATAATAACTAACTAACTGAACAGAACTCACTTCGGAAGGGCTTGGCAAATAATGGGTAGATTTTTACGAAGCCCTTCTGAGGTGATAGTTGCTCAATCGATTCCAAACTTTTCCAATTAAGCAGAACTCCTCTACTATCTCACATGGGATCAATGAAGTACTTATGAGTACCTGAGTAAATATCGAAGTATGGACAACACGAGAGATTTCACTTTGGGTTCTTTGGACTCTTCGTCACTTTAAAAGAAGCTCCTTAAAATCGTTTTACTTTAAACAAAGCTTCAAGGTCAAAAACACAAGTTTAGTGGTCTTTATCGCATTGTTGAGTTGGTTACCCGGTAACTTATGATGATCATTTGATAATATTATCAAACGTTAATGAAAATACGCCGTAATTTTTCTACTTTATCACTCCCTACTTAGTAGCAAAACCAACGCCCATGAGTCATTTTTTCAAGTACACGAAGACTGAAACTTTTTGACTTATCGCGTTCCCCTGTTGTCTGGCTTTCATGAAACTGCTATATTTCCATACCGCTGATATTAGCTAATGCACGAGACTACCGAGTAAAGGAAGCCATGGCAACAGAACAAGAAGTAAATCAATATCAAACAGACTTTCAGAACGAAAAATCTCAACTTGCTTAAAGAACACCACGCCAAAGGAGCTGACCACTTTCAGGCCTGTGTTGCAGATATATCAGACTCACTACAAAGAGTAGCATTTTTTGAAAAGCCATTTATCACAAGCGAGATGGCTGGAATATTCTCCTGCATGTTTCATAAATCACTGGGCATTTGATGACTTTCTCTGCAGCGCTTTTGAGCTAGGTCGGACTTTGATAAAAAACCAAGTAATTATTCTAATAAAAAATTCTGAGACTACTCAGCCTGGAAACGTCACAAACGAGAGATTTAGCTGGGTTCCGGGTAAGTCAGTCACAAACCGAATTTGTTTGCAAATGGGTATATTTCGCTCATTAGCTACAATTTTGAGTGTTTCTCATGATCCATTGGATTGATTGGATGGACTGAAAAGTTAGTATTAGTACAAAAATGCTGGTGTTCCAAATCTGCGACTCGACAATTCACCTCAGCATGAAAATCGATAACATAACATCAATGTTCAACACCAATGTTTTCATGATGATTTATTTGAAAGCCTTATTGTGAAGGAGAATCTAGATGTGAACGGGGAATGGACTGAGTGCTAATCAACCACAATCATTCCGATGGGTCTCCAGATATTCATTCTGGCAATCGGGATAGAAATCGACACAAGAACGTCATTGACTCCGATTAGCAACCATATCTTGCAGTGTCTCCAACCAGACACCGTGGAGATAATGCGGTCCCCATCCTGGATGGCGAGCCGCACTGATATCACTCAGACATTTTGTAAACTCTTTCATACCCACCTGTTAGGTCAAAGGTTGGCCAGCCCTCTGCTCCCGCCATTCTAAAAACAGCACTCTCTTTGGCAGACACCATCACAGCCATACAGCAAAACAGGCAGCACCGTAGCCTGATACTCACATTCCTTGAGATTTATGGATATACCGCTTTGACGCCAATGGTAAGCGTGGCCTCAGCCTTGCAGATTCGTGGACGGACCATATGCCACACTAAAATCGGAACTGCTACAACCTCATAACAGACAGAACGTTCCACAACTTCGAGTGCCATTTCCTGGATTGTAAGGGACGTGTTCAGTGACTACATGTGAAGGTGTATGTCATTACACTTTGGGTGCAAAGCGTATGCCAGATGGTGGGATGACTCTGACCAGTTCATTCAAGAACACCCGCGTCTTCTCTTCGAAGATGAAAACGATGTCTTTTCTGTATCACTTCTCAGCACTTCTCAGTAGCACTTTGAACAAAAGGGTTTTCAAGACCTTCTAGCGCTTGTTTCATAATCTTCACAATTGAATGCAACTTAACTCTACTATCGCTGTGGTGGTATATTATACTATCAATAACTGATATATTGAATTTGAGTCGAAAGACTTAAAGGTTCGGCACCCATGAGATGTCTGTGCAACCATAAACGAACAGTGCATACCTATAAGCTTACTGTTCAAACTCTTCTAACCTCAACCTCGCACCAACCACTCTTTAAACAGTATAAACTGTTTCTTTCGATAAGGGTCCATAAGCAGACAAGAGTAAATATTGTTCTAAAAACATAAGCTTTTCTTTTTGGATACGTCGAGTTTCTAGGTCTGTTGAATGACAACACTTCAAAGAAACATGAAAATGAATAAATTGTTTGCTGCAATAAGTGAGGTGGACCCTTCTGGACAAAAGTCCAAGTACTTAAAATTCCAGGAGCTCAGTGCCCAAGCTGTACCTCTTGGAGTTTTTTAGATTCATTTGGCAAGTTCGATGGTGGATTCCAGTAGGCTTCTGTATCCCAGTAAATTTTGGTGCGGGTTTTCCTTTCGATGACCCGGGATTGGATTCCTACGAGGGTGCTTTCAAATCGGCTGTCTGACCAGACTTGGAAAGTTCCATTCGCGTTATTTTGTCAGTAAGACGAAAAATATGACAGAATCCCTTATGGCTTATTAGATGACCACATTTTAAACATCACTTCACAGGACATCATCATTTTTATGTTGCAAAAATAGACCAGTATGCTTAGGAATGATGTGGCAACTTACGTTTTACATCTTTGGTTTAGCTGGCAACTAGGATATGAATAGTGTTAAACAATAAAATTCCGGCTAATGTAATTTAATTCGGCTCCGATTCCCAAAACTACAGGTCGCCGGTTAAGACCGGAAGGACTCACTATTCGCATGGGACTTCCATCTGAGAACTTGTCAACTGGGGACATAGCATCGAATCACGTGGTGTGGTTTACATGACTCAAGGCTAGTTGTACTGTATTTTAACTGAGTGGGGGTAATAAACGAGCAGAGCAACCTTTGTAATGCTGAAAATCCATCGATGGATTTCCAGCAACCTTATGAGTAGTACATTACAAAGATATACATGTATCGCGATATTTCAAATATCGTAGCGACTGAAACATGAGACGGCCTGGTGCAGCACATTCAGTTGCCTGAAAACATCACAAACGAGAGATTCAGCTGGGTTCCAGGTGTCTCTCGAAAGAACCAAATTGGTTTGCAAACGAGAGCAGAGCAATCATTCGAGACTGAATTTCTGACAAATAATCAGCAGACCGTCAAGCCATAATTTCTTTGAGGTTTGTAAATTCACCGTAGTGAAAAATGGACATAAAATGTTAGTGATTTCGTCTATGGGACAGGGTATTGGATAAGTCTAAAATGAAGTATGGCTGATGAATTAGAATTCCAATATCCAGTCCAGTACAGGATGTCGGTATTGGGAAATTCAGAAAATAAACTCAGTGAGTGAACTTGCGTTATTCCAATATCCAGTCCAGTACATGATGTCCGTATTGGCAAATTCAGAAAATAAACTCAGTGAGAGAGTGAAACTTGCGTTTGTAAAGCCAAGTTTTTGTATACGTCAACAAACCATTGGAATTAGTTGACGAAATATTGCTTTTAGGTCTCCAACTTGTTTTCTTCGGTTTTTTTGCCGTAGATAGTGAAAATGAGGCGTTTCTTAAGGTTGGCGACACAGTCAATAACTAGCTTGTTTGTTGTGCCCTGAGACATGATATTTTGAAATTGAACTCCAGAAATATCACGGACACACGCTGCTCAGATTGTCGGATTAGATTGTCGGATCTACACAAAGGGCAATCCAGCGTCATGGTTCATTGGCTCTGTCGGCCACATGGGGACTGATCTGCTGCATGCAGCTGTTATCATACTCAGCTAGGATTTCAGTTGACTCCCGAGGCAAGAATGCCTTTCTCGGAATATCTTAGGGACCGATGTTGATGATTTTAGCGTCCTTCTTGTACGAAAGATGTCCAAAGCACCGAAGAGGTTATCACTGACGGAAGTAGGCGTGGCAAGTGATGATCACGTTTTTGGATCTCCTCACAACAACTAGGTTCAGCCGTAGAGTTCAAAGTACTGTGTGTAAAGAGAAAATTTTTGCAGTCTTCTTCAGAACACACACAAGGAGTCCAAACAATGTATTCCGGTTCTAACGATGTTTATGTTTGATTTCAGTGCTTGTCATTCGATGCCTACTTCCAAGAAACAGTGAACGAACGCCGTGAGGAGCAATATCGGGTTCGGCGCTGCAAAGTTTATTTCTACCCCGAAGATGATACCATTCAAGTTGTGGAGCCGAGATTAGCAGACACAGGCATACCACAAGGTTAGTGTCTTCAGCATGCGTATCTTGAGTGCTGCTCAAATTCTCTTCCTCAACACACTCGCCCAAGACGGATTCTCCTCTAATGATGACTTTCTGATTTCTGATCAATTACAGACCACTTAGTGATTTACAAAGAGACCGCTTGATGCCACTGCTATCGAGAAACCAGTTGTAATCGACTTGTTTTGGAATCTTTACCGATATTTCACTGTCTACTGTTTATGTTCGCAACATGAATCGTTCATAACGTTCACAGCAGTTAAAAACAACTATAGGATGCATATGTACTTTTCAAGATTTTTTTCTGGCTGTATTCACAACATTCTTATCTGAGCAACTCTCTTGCTGTGCTGATGTGAGGAGAGATTTTCTATTCGTGGCTGTCTCGCTCAGTATTGACCTCCGAGTGAGGTCAAGACGACTCAGTGCGCATCAAGCCGCAGATAACGATGCTCTCTTCGTTCGCTGGGCTGAATCTACCACTGCTCTGAAGGTGTTATCATGTCTGGTGGACCAGTTGTAAAATCACCTGTCAAATCATCCTCAAATGGGGCACGAGCATGTAGCTAGTGGGCAAAGAGCAAGGTGAACAATCTCGCCCTACAAGTACTGTTCACAAACGATTCAATTCTAAATAACCTCCGTAAATTCTTCTAACGTTGCTTGTCATTCCTCAATACATCACAATATTCCGAGTATCGTGAAGCAGCTATTGGGATGTAAGACACAATAAATCATCACTCGAGATTCAGGTTTTTCCGCCTGACCGTAACAAGCATACTGAAAACGAACCTTCCAGCCGTAAAACGCTTTCGGCATCTAGCTGCCATACCACCCGAAGGAAGTAAGAGGTACTGCAAGTCTGCCCAAGCCTGAACAGCAATAGTCAAGATGGGTTCTAACCATGGACCTTCTGGTTAGTAAGTTCACGCCTCAGCCACTGATCTATCTCGAGCTCAATTAGCGTACTTTGGGTGAAACAGTCCTCATGTACTGACTTAACAAAGCTGTTCAATCATCCTGGAGATAAAATAAGAACGTATTTTGAGGGAAGGGTTTGAAAATCCGTTTGCATGCTCGTTCTAGGATAACCCGTCAGTTAAACTCTACGCTCCATCACAAAGTTAATACGCGCAACCGGCAAACTTTTCATTCATTATGAGGAACACGTTCAGATGACCGAACTATCTTCCAGCAAAATGTGTGAGGAACATCTTTTCGGCAAGGTATTTCCTAGTCATACAGTTGCAGAGGCTAAGATAGTAGTATTTAACGCACTTTAATAAGGACGCTGTATATGGAACATGGAGCCGAATGAGAGATGGCAGTGGCTATCTGTCAATGAACAACTGTTCTATTTAGGGACGAAATACCAGTCAGCCTACTGTGCAGAAGGCTCTACACCAGGTTGAAAAACTTTTACCGGCCACGGCATTCCAAACCTGGTTCACAATCATCCATGTTCCTTTAGCCTCAACGACGATGTGTCTGTTCAAGCCAAAAATAAGTTAGTATACTCATTCTCTTGCCAATATGCAGCGGACTATATTGGATGAAGGACGATGGAGCTAGGTCGAAACATGAAGGAACACAATCTACCCGGAAAGGATTCTGCAAGTAGGAGGAAGATAACCGACAGCATCTAATAGACACGGTTCATGGCGTAAAACCTAGCCGAAGTTTCCATATTGTCTACAAGGCGCCTGTTAATTAAGCCAGTTCGGCAGGGTACCGCACAATTGTAGTGGCTGAAGCCACTGCCATCCGGCATTATTAAGTTATCAGTTGGCGGAAAAAACGCTTTGTCTGTTTGTTGGACTTTCCATGGTCCAGATCACCGCCCCACATACACCCTGTGCTGAACATACAACTTCAGCACCGTCTACACTGACAAACTCAGGTAGTTATCACGATGAATTGAACTTCTTCGATAAGTAGCCATCACCGCCTTCCTGTCCTACCACACACACACACACCATATTCATTGAATTGCGTTAAATCCTGCTGTATTAGCCTCTGCAACTGTATAGGACTTGGAAAGACCTTGCCGAAAACATGTTCATCAACCCATCTTTGTTCTTATCCAAAGAATTTTCCAAGCAGTGCGACGGTTTGTCGAACCAAGCCACAATAGACGGAATTTGGTGCTACCAAAAATCATTATCTTAAGTTGAGATACTTTGTTATCATTTTCCATTGTAATTTTTTTAAAATAATCCCTACCTTCCTTTCAGGAACGATCATTCGTCGGCATCGAATTGCGAAACCACCACCAGAAGACCACCTGTTCTACACGGTTGATGACTTCAACGTAGGGAATGAGTTCACTGCTTATGGAAAGAAGTTCCGACTGGTATCATGTGACCCGTTCACAGCAAACTTTTTGCGAAAACTTGGAGTGCGTCTGGGGGAGCCGGAACCGATTCCAGATGACCCATACATGGTTCACCGCAAAGCTGTAGGTGGAAATCAGAATTTACAAGACGAAACTGTATTGTTCCATATAGAGAGTCTTTGAAATGACGGAAACAGAGGACTTGTTAATGATTGTGATGACGATTCAGCCTTATAACAATAGAAAACATATTCGGTTTTAAAGATTTATCAAATTCAGAGTCCAAATATATCGTGCGGGTTCATTCGTACACTCGTACGTTATACGGGCTACGTTACATCATGAGCTTCTCTAACTAGCTCTTCTGTTTGCTATAGAGGATAGTTTTGGTGGCTCAGATAGCATAGATGGTTGTTGGTTTGTTCACTGAGCTGGGCAATTTGATTGCAAACGTTCTATCACCAATCGAGATGTGACATAATCAGTGCGTTGTTAGAGAGCGTAGTGGAGCGTAGTGATGGATCGGTGGTCGATTCTGTCCTAAGCCACTGTGTAGCAACAAAGAATGAACTCGTATTTTCTGACTTTCCGTTTGGACGTTTTCATACCAATAAAACACAATTGCTCTCTACCTTCGCTCATTAGTACACAGAGTCTATGCAACCGCTGCGACCTTATGAACGTATCGACAAACTACGACAGTTCTTGGATCATGATCGTCATGTGCTTCGATTTTTCTGTTTCTGGGATGATACGGAATCACTGTATGGAGATCCTCGTGAAATGGTGCTGCACTACTTTTTGGGTAAGCCATTGGTCTGACTCATTTGTTTTAGTTTATCCCCCTTTTATGTACTACCACTGTTGGCTCCAACTCCAGCAATTCGTTACATGTCCGCGGTAGCCTTAATCAGGTAACTTTCAATAAATGCATGAAAGGTATGCATGAAGGATGGGCTTTAGATAGTGAAAGAGTTTGCGCCCATTTGTTAAGAGCAGATGTTCCAAATGAAATGTATTGAGATGATGAACTGGAGGAGCTTCTGAAAACTTATCAATACAAAAGGTGTTTTCAGAATCAGTTACAGTAGGATCCAGGTAAGCGCAGTTCCCATAGGAGGCTTTACATGCCAAATTTACCTTGAAGAAGTACATGATGCAACTAAGGTGACCAAAAACGGAGAGGTCACCCCGTGAGACAAAATGTAGTACAACTTGACCAGAACGAAGCATCTACTGACGTATTTCAATACCATGAATGCACTGTGGCCAAATGTATGTAAACAACTCAGAAAAGATATGTAGAGGGACTCTCAAGTGAGAGGAGACAGGGGGAACCTGATCGCGTATCGTCTCATGAAGATAGGCTTTCACAGATATACACTGCTTACTCCACTCACTGAGCGCAGCTGTCTCCATCTGAAAGGAGCATTTTGAAGGGCCGATTTGAAGCGCCTCTGTTAGCAGATATTCTGTCCCAAGGGTCCAGAGCCGCATAAGTATAGCTCTCAGGAACAACTATAATCAGGACTCTTTTCACGTCATATCACAAGTACTGAAATTACAAAGTCATTTTGCAGTCAGAAAGAATTTCACACATTTCTTCAACACTTTCAGCCTATTAATTTTGTTAATCGCCTCAGGCTCCAATGAAAAATCAAGGAAGGCCTCAGGACTGTTTCTCATTAGTTACGAAATTGATTACTTCGTAGTTGATAGCGCATCGTATTCCTATTCCCAGATTTAAATGGACTATTTGGTGAGCTTTTTCGTCAAGCTCAAAGTCTTGAAATGGAGCCTGAAGTTCGACCGGCGAAGCGATCCGCAGAAGTGCTGAGCACGAACTAAACATGTAGATTGAAAACTACTTCCCGAAAGCCAGTAGTCAGAATTTACCACATTCATGCTGCCGCAAGTAGCAGGCACAAACATCCATAAACTACGGACCCGACCGAATTAGTCGAGACCAAAATCCAAAAAGATTTCCTCAGTGGCAATGAGTGATTTGTCAGCCAGTCAAAATGTCGGCAATTGTTTCAAATCTCTAATGTTTCATGCTGTTGAAAATTCAGGTCGGGAGTGTACTCATAGAGGCGAGTCATGGAATGAATTTATCAGTTCAGAAAATTACCACCCGAAACATTTGAACACATATTTTCGAATCTTGCTACCATACGACATCACCCCGCACGCCTGACTTAAAGTTTCGTGGCTTTTCTCCCCGCTTAGCTGATGACACCATTGAAATCCGCGAAGTCATTCCAGCAAATTCGGGACGAGACAGTGCTCCATGTTTCTTACGACGTCAGAAGTTACCACGAGGAGTTCCACAAGTCCCCCTTCCGGGCACGATAACTGACCGAACTCTTCTAAACGTATTTGGACATCCACAAAGGGGTGGGCGGTATATCCTTGACAGTTTGAAGGTAATCATATTTGAAATATCATGAAATAATGGGAAAGATGTGTTTTTACAGCATAATAAGTTTGCTGTTTCTAAGAAGTCAAACTTGCGGTGTGTCCAATTTGCTATGGTATATATATATATATATATATGTATTCACTTCAAGATCGAGAATCATCATACTTTATATTTGCACTTAGTTCAGCCGTGTTTCGATAATCCTTTGTCAATCCCGGTCCCTTCACATGGAATAAGTGAGCGAGTTCCGCACTTTTGGAGCTTAGGGGTAACTCTTATTAGTAGTTCTGGACCTCTAAAGTCCTGAAATACAAAAGAAGCATGGCGTACAGAGGTAAAATTAGACCTTTTTACGTGGTTGTACAAGATATGACGCTGTTCGGTTTCGTCTCATGTGTATCAACGTGTGAATTCATGGTTGTTACTGGTCTACACCAAAAGGGTAGCAGACAACCTCAGGATATGTGCACCAAAACAGAAGCAGGGCTGTGCAAACGTGGACGTAGGTTCAAAGATATATACAACCATCCGTAAGAAATGTTTGGTGACAAAAGCCTTCGGGTCTGTAGTCATCTCAGGCAATTTTTGTGTTTTGTTTATGGTTACACGAGGCCAGAAACGGTTCCGAACCAGGTGAATGGGGTAAATGGATAGACGTGGATAAACGTGTTGTCATGCACTTTCAGTGGGTGTCTTCTGAAACCCGGTGGAGACATTGGGTCCAGTATGGATAATAGCGATGAACAACTGAGGAACATATTCACACTCCGCACCCATCTTCGCCTCATTCTTCGAGCTACTCTTAACTCGAACTTAGTTCCAGTGTGACTGCACCTTTCAGCTAACAACTGCTGTAAATACTGCCACACTGACCTTCACGAAAGTCGGACCTAAACAGGATCCGAAATCCCCCTACGAGTTAATACGAATAAGTGGCCTTGTTTTGAAATAATGTCAGTTTCAAAACTGCGAGCAGAAACATGAAAAAAGACGCAATCTTTGAGATAATAAAGCTGAATTTGAATTTGATTTGAATTTGATTCCAGATTGGCGCTTACAAAGAAGACTTCTACACGGATCGCGATTTGACAATTGGAGCCAGTCTGAACGTTTACGGGCGTAAATTTATCCTATGTGACTGTGACGAATTCACAAAAGAATACTATCGGGTGAAGTATGGCCTAAGTATGTTCCTACCTGTATGTATGACTACCTGTTACTCCGGTTGCCAATTAACCAGTGTGTTTCAGTAAACGGGGGTTAACCTGATGCATGAACAGTTCACATTTTTTTCGACTTTTCTATCCAAAGAATGATCTTCACTTGGTAGTTCAGCATAGTGACACTTTGGAATAACGAATAAAAAATTGCAGCTGACAAAGCAATCAGAGGTAGTTTAAAATATTTAGTTTGTTTTGTAGCCTTTGTCAATAAGAGAGAAGATTACAAAGCAAGACGATGAACGACGATTTGAAAACTTGCAGTTAGTAAATGAGCGACACGTTTCACACAGCCAACAAGTGTCCTCTTCCGGACTTTTCATAAGGGTTTCGTTCTGTGGGTGAAGCCTACCTGTATGGAAAGGCCGAGAAGCACCGTTCAGCTGTTTCATCCTTATTGGGATTCTTCAGCAGTGTGCATCTCACAGGGCTCCAGGGAGCTTCGAACCCACGACTTGCCGGCCAATGGTGTGAACGCCGAGCTGTTTATCCGTGGGTGGTTGATAAGCAGTGTAGTTAACTTGCATTTAGACAGGATGTAGGGCTACTCACCCTTCAATCACAGAGGCCGCATCATATGGCCAACTGCCGACTGGCTTCAAGAGGAACCACTTTTCAGATACAGGTCTTACCCTGTGAAGTTATTCTTCCTGTAAGCCATCTATAAATTATTAGTAGAACGTTTGTGTCCAAACTACCAAACGGGATATCGGTGCTTCAAAATTGCCGGGAGGCTGGCGAGAAGCGCACTACTGATTTTTCTCAATAAGAATGAAATAGCTGTATAGAGCTTCCAGACTATTCAGTGTATGTTGGCAGCAACTACAAATCAAAATATTCACTGAAAAATCCAGAAAACTTGTCACGCTACCAATTTCTCCTTAAGATTGTCGTTTTTCTTCTCCATATGTAATCTTGCATGCTTCGTACCCGCTACTGAGGATGATAAAAGGAATGTTAACAAACCAAGTATAGTTTATTACTTACTGCTTGACTAAGTCATTTCAAGCAACGGGCATATCTGAAAATGTATTCAGCTGTACGTCTCCCTTTAACCCTAGCAGTGCCCGCAAGGATTTGAGAGTGACTGAAAACTCCATATGGTTTCAAAAAGTGGCAGCTAAATCTGTTATACCTAACTTCTGTCCGCGCTGCCGTGCCTTGGCGTCGGAAAAAGACCCGCTAATGAAGTACACAACAACTTTATTGCAACTTTATTGCAATAAGTTAGAACGGTCTCGCGCTATCAAAAGGGTACTTTGGGGCATCGATCCGGGCTGTCTGACCGTCGTTTAGTGGACACCCATCAACATCGACCGGGCTTCTATGAAATGCCTGAATACTTATCACGGTCGTGCTTAAACTCCATATGGCTTCAAAAAGTGGCAGCTAAAACTGATATACCTAACTTCTGTCCGCGCTGCCGTGCCTTGGCGTCGGAAAAAGACCCGCTAATGAAGTACACAACAACTTTATTGCAACTTTATTGCAATAAGTTAGAACGGTCTCGCGCTATCAAAAGGGTACTTTGGGGCATCGATCCGGGCTGTCTGACCGTCGTTTAGTGGACACCCATCAACATCGACCGGGCTTCTATGAAATGCCTGAATACTTATCACAGTCGGTCGTGCTTCTGTGGGTGCCTGAACACTCACCGACTTTTGCTGATTTGATTAAGTGATTGACTGTCCTGGATGATTCTGGTTTCCCTATCAAAATTTAGGTGAATTTCAAGAATCTAAGTAGGTTCCGGGTATTCTGGGGGTTATTGCAGGATTCCAACTTTCCTGACAGGATCAGACATGTGTAGCTCTGTATGCTACTGATCAGATATGCGAGTGGTGTCCGGTCAGGTATCAAAGCATCTAATGAGAGGAAAATTTGTACCGAAATTATGGAATCGCTTCGCAGTGTTTGCTTTATTATTGTATATTATTCAGCGGAAGTCCAGGAAAGTTCAAGAGCACCCTGAGGTTGTCCACCTTTCAAAATCTCTGTCCAGATAAGATATCACTTTATTCTCTAGTGGCTTTTAACTGCTTAGCTATTATTCGTTGAAAGTGTTCTTCCAACCAAAGTCGTAGCAGGTGGGTTTCAACGTTCTGCTCTTAAGCCCACCATATTTAACCAACCATGTTTACATTGGCAGCAACACGTTATACAAGACCTCACCTTGTCTGATTGTTACCGGTTCAAAGACACCTGGATTCGTTGTTTTCAGTACTAAACAAACATTCTTCTCTGCACCTTTTCGTGAGTAACAGGTTGCTATTTATCAGTATCAACTATAAAAACCGTGTACTTGTCTAATAATGGTTCTAGCCGCCAGAGTTTCGTTCGCCACTGGTTTGGGGAGGTGGGATAATTAGCTGCCCATCAGGGACCGAAGTTGATATAGTTAATTCGTAAGTGCAGGGTTATTGGTATACCTTTAATTGGGGAAGTTGGAGGTGGAGCTATGCATTGGAGGCAATATCGTAGATGCATGACTAAACCACGTCTGAAAATATCTCTGATGTGTCCCGACTCTGTGTCCCCATCCAGGGAAACGGCAATGACCGGCGAAGCTACATTGTTGTTTGACCTCCCCTGACTCGCTTCCCCTTCACGTGGTGTGCGAAAAGAACTCTTCGAGGACACATAATTTTGAATTTCATGAAAATTGTTCAGTGACCTCAAAATAAATTAGTCGGGAGGGGGAATTGTGGTCGGATCTCAAAACGCTCATCCACACAGGCAGTTAGATCCCTACTGAGACCAAACAGGTAAACTTAGGGGGATAAGATGCATAACTCTTTGGTTAACATTTTCTATCTTTTGCTTCAATACTACGTACCAGACTATCAGTTTCAGAAAGTGAGGGGTTTTTGCCAAGACTAAGAAGCACTTCATTCATTCAAAGCTTGCACTGCGACAATATTCTTTGATTTCAACTTACCAATGTTTACTTGTGTCTACTCCTACCTTAGCCGACTTCACGCCAGTGAAGCCAAACATTCCAGAGACACGCATCCCAGTGGTCCGCGAGAACCCTCCATATAACGGATGGGGCTCTGAAGAAGATAGTTTGGCTAACTGCAAGAGCCTTATTCCGGTTGCCCCGAAAGCAGACTTTGTGAAATTTATGACAAAGGACAAACAAGGCCTTGAGTCGTTCATCCTTCGTTTCTACGCTCAACTAATCACGGATATACCAGTGGACAAGGACCGAGTATTTGTAATCAACTGTTTCTTGTCCGATGATACATTCTCCGTATACGAACCACCAAGACGGAACTCAGGTGAGTCTGTTGTATGATTTCAGATTTAGTATGTCCGATTCACGATAACAGCGAATGATGTCCATTAAGTAACCCACAACCGAAACTGAAGAGCTCGTAGATAATCGGTAACCTAATTGACAACGTACTAATACGAAAAAGTAAACATAAAGTCAAAGTGTACGGAGAAAGCAGGAAAAAATAAAATTAGAGAAATGCTGAATCAGACAAGAACTATTGCATTTTGTCTACATTCGGAGGCAAGCATTTTTTCGAACCGTGTGATGATCACCACCCATCCTCGAGCGATCTCCTAATAGGGATTATCTTTGAAAAATTTTCAGATTGCCTTCTTTCTGGCTAGGCAGTTGAGAAGCACCACTAGTGTCCTCAGCCATTCAGTGCAGTCCATTTCGTGCAATCAGGGAAAACCTAACTTTTAAAACGCGTCTATAACAAAGCATAGCAGGCCAAAATGATGTTCATTTATCGTCCTAAACCAGCTGTGTGAATTCCGGTAAGCCTAACTCTTTGCGGAAGGACACCATTTAGGCGTCCATGTTACTGCGGTCGATTCAGCATATCGGTAACCAAAAAGTGTGATCTCATATTATTTTCACCGTCCACAATACAACCACCAGATTTGTGAAACTCTCTCGGGGAAAGGATGAAGAAGAAAAGTTATTTACCGTTATCTCCTTACAGTGGATCCACTCTAGACCGAGGAACCAAGGGTCTGTATATGTCCGTAAAGTCGTACTGTCCTCTGCGACAGGAGTGTGAAGGCAGTAAGGTGTTTCCCCCAGGCGACCAGCATGTCCATATTTATGGAAGCAGCGATGCTGCCTTCCCCCGAGGAAGGACGGGTTAGAAAAGGT
>NW_008751724.1:1166995-1187648 GCF_000715545.1 Opisthorchis viverrini
ATTGCCTTTTCCAACCCCCCCCACTTGACAGCCCACTTTACCTATCCCCCCTCCCAAAACATCGGTGAACGAAACTGCGGCAGCTACAACCACTGTACGACGAGCACGCGGTTATTACAGCTGACAATGATGATGATGATATGTCCGTTTCACATTTGTTGGAAACCAACAGCAATGAATAACTCACGAATACCTGGGAAGGTCTGAACCGAGGAATTCTTGTTTGAAAACCAAATCACATAACAGTTGACCACATAGCGGTTAGTCAAACTTGAAACTAGTTCACCCGTTTGGTAGAGAACCGCTTAAAACATTCAAAAATACGCTAAACAAATCCGTCCATTCTAATAGTAACAGAAGTGTATTCATTCGACCGGCTTGTTTTTCACTTTATCACCATACCAAATGCGGCGTAACAGTTAAGTTTCTACAAACAATAATCACGATGGATGGCTACTGGTGTGACGGCGGATACTACTTGTAAGGCAAGCGAGTAGTATGTGGTCTTCTCGTAACTCCGCCTTGCATCGAATCGAAGTTGGTGCACCTTATGGGGTGTATTCCGGAACCTGTGGAACTGCGTTGCACCGTTCGTTTACAATTGCGTGATTGTCAATTATTATCTACGCAAGTTCATAAAGACGCGTGAAGATGTTCAATGTTTGTAACTAAGATGCATATGAGATGTTCACTTTCCTGTCGAATAGTTATTAAGCATTTAGTTGGCGTTTATTGATTAACGACTCCGCGTGAGTGGCTTTCCTCCTTACACCAATGGGGTCTGCAGGATTACCTCAGTTTCACATTATATGTGAGAGTTCCACTTCTTTCGCCTAGTTGACTGTGACGTCGAACAAAAAATATCATTTTCTGGTTGTTCAGGATTTAAAGGTGGTCTTTTCTTGGAACGTGGCCGTGTGAAGAAACCAAACGCAGAACGCTTTGGTGTTGACCCGCCAGATTATTACAGCCCAAGTGATCTATACGTCGGTGCTGAAGTTATTTTCAACAGTTTCAAATTTATCGTCTTGGATGCTGACGAATACGCGTACAAATACATGGAAGAACACTCGGCCGAATTCCCCTATTCCAACATAAAGAAGATACATGACAAGCTTCGTCCGTTTGCCAAAGAACGCTGTGAAGAACTCAACGCTTTTGGAAAAAACCAGGACCCAGACGGAACAGGAACGTTTGGTTTCCAGCAACTTGAATGTTTGATATATCAGCTGACGGGACCGCAGCATGCACTGAATAAACAAGAGCTACTTACGCTGGGAAGGTATCACGCACATCGGTATGTTATGGGTCTGTTACTGGCCTCCCAATACGTTGTTTAGTGCGGTGTGCGAAAATGGTGTATTTCACAAGCTACTAATTAATGCATAGTAGTACAATAGTGCATTCACCCGCTGATACTGACGCTGGTGTATTTCACAAGCTACTAATTAATGCATAGTAGTACAATAGTGCACAAGTTAAGCATTCATCCACTGATACTGACGTGTCTCCATATTTCCCTGTTCATATAGAGGCACACAGGTATCATAGTTAGAGACCTCGTAGGTAACACATAACCTTCTACCAGAATAGAATGTTTCTATCACTGGGTTAGCTTGTACCTGCTTCCCAAACGATCTGGTGAACGGAAATTTAAAAGTAGCCTTCGCTCAGGATGGGGTGAACGGGCATTTTAAAGATGAAAAAATCTTGCTTTCATGGATGAAGAATGTTCCAGGTACCCATTTTATGCTAGAATTTTTAAGTCCACTGTATGAAAACCAGTGAATCATGAGTATACAGTGCCAGTGAAACAAGGCCTAAATCCTTTCGACTTTCTAGGAGTATGAAAGCCCGGACATAGAATTCATTAGGCCGTGGGTGGAACATGATGCCATTGTTCAGTTTTCCAGGGACCTTCGATAAAGAACGGATGGAGTGGTTGTATTCACTCCTGTTGCGGAGTCCTTCCAGGAATGCTCGGTTGACAAGGGAATGAAATTCTAGAAAAGAGACGCTAATTTTATTGAAGCAGAACAGTTATTATGTCGATAAAAGCTCTTCGACAACCCACAACCGGGTTCGAACCCCCTCCAGGCTAATCAGCTGGGCATAGTCTCCCATTCTGCTCCAGCCTTATATTTTTAATTAACATAAACGAGGGATACGGCTTGAATTTGCTTGAGTCTTACATCACATTGTTGAGCAACGTGGTGTATTTCTTGAAAGACAGCACTCCTATTATGAACGCACAGTAAATTAGATTATGGAAATTTAATGGAGTCAGAAATTTCGAGTTTGCGAAAACATTTGTTGGCCCTCTGACCGGGTATTCTTTTGTGAAGAGCTCCAGATTCAAACTTTGCCAAAATTATCACCACTTCAAAAATGTGATTTTCCTCGTATGACCGCATAGCACACTGTCCATAGGCGCGCGGAATTATTGTAGGTTGTGTCTCGGCTACAAACCACTTCTGGTCGATCAGTTTCTATCAGTTTGATGCACGGTTCACCAAATACTTACAAAAACTCCATTCCAAGCTGTACACTTGAGTCGAATGTTGGAGCTGGACGCAAGTTTTCTTGGGCAGTTATGGCAGCCACATAAAACTATTTTGTTTTACTTGTGTATGTAGCAATCAAACAACGCCTAATCATCAGCAAGGATACAATGCTCCACCGGGATTGAATACACTAACAATGATTGCTTCGGAATTGAAAGCATTTTCATTGTCATCCTTTCAGAAAACAGCCTAAAATACAATGGCCAGTTGCCGTAGCAACCGCAATGTGTCAATAAAGAATCATAAAGGTAAACAAGCTTCATCTCGATTAACTAGATTTATTCACTTCCTCTGGCCTAAAGACACCTGCATGTTGGATTCTGGTAGTTTTCCCAAAAACCTTCCGTATTATCAGATAAACCGTTTTTGCTACTCTTGTTCCTACCTATGAATTTCTCACTGCCACAAGGTGTGTACCTCTAGGCGTTCCGTGGCGGTGCCTTGATAAGATGAAAAGAGCATTTCAAGCAAGTGACCTCATTGCCATTGATTGAGCCACATGTTACGCATGCAAGTCACCTCCTAATTAGGAGTGGCGAAAACTTAGAATTGGACCGAAAGGGGTCGGGGAGGTTAGGAGGAGTTAGGGTTCTGTTGGAACTCTTTGGCTTATAGGATGGGGTCTATTTAACTCCCCAGTTAACCGATTTCAGTGGCATCAGCTTCTATCCAGATTATCTGGCTGAGTTTTGGAGGTGTAGACAACTTGGATATTTGTGGTAGGCTATCCATAGGTTTCCCTCCCGGTCTCATTTTTCTTTCCATTTTACCACCTTTTTAAGTTACTTAATATGGCTTTACAGTATTGAAGCATCGATGTCCTCATCTGATGTTATTGTCAAGAGTCATGAAAATGGTGATTGTCGTGGGGATAACAACGATGATAATGATGGCAATCGATTACCCTTTGCATATTTGTTCTTTTCCAATTTTCACTTATATAAGCCCCAAAAGCAAACTCTTGTGGAAATGTAGTCTTCAGTATGGAAAATTTTTTTGGGAATAGTCCTAACTATCGATCGCCCAATTCAGTAAACCCATGTACAAACAAGTCATGGTGATTTCCTTTCACTTGCCTGTGTGTTCTGATTGGCTAATGCAATTCAACCTTAAAACTACTACGTTTTGATTTTTGATAGCATACTGTTCTCCAATCCTCTCTAAACTCATGGAATTTGGAAGCGCCATTTTTATCCCATGTGGTTTGTAGGGGTAAGAACGTACTGAGCACTACTAATACGACGAATACTAATGCGTGACCACAGAACGCCTAACTTATTAGGTGCCCTGCAGAAAGTTTCAGGTTCATGCATTACTGAGGAGAGCATTTTAACCGCTTCTGGGATAACTATTCGTACAAATGGCTTAATTTACAAGGCACAGACAATTTTGATTGAAAATATATAAAAGATGAAATTAGAACACCTGAGCAGAGATTGGTCGAGTTATTGGTTCCTTTCTACACATTCACGACAAGTAATACCAACTAATAAGTAGGAACAAACTAGAAAGTTCCAACGATAGCGGAATTTTCGTCACAGAACTCGCAACCACATGTTTGTGATACAGTTTGGACTAAATGGTTGGCTGAATTTCCGTAGCTGAAACTGGAGATAAAATCCGTCTAGAGAACCTTGAGAAACACTCAACCGGTGGTAAAGGAGTTTAATAATAGTTTTGCTTGACGCTATAAATGTTTTTTGACGGCTCTGATGAGAAAATGTTTTTCTGCTGATGACTTGCAAACTGAACTTTCAATAGCTTGGTTGTTCAAAGTCAGTATATAGATCATTTGATCTCTTGACCGATTCTCCCAGTCCACTAACCGAGATACAGCACGGTACTTTGTTGGGCTTGGTACAACAAGCACTGCGCAGGCATGCATTCGAAGATTTTGGCAGTCTGCTGCAGGTCTGCAGACAGGCAGATCCAGAGAAAAACGGCGAAATCCAACGGGAAGTGCTACGTCGCATTTGCAAATCGAATCGAGTGCCAGTTCCGGATGATATGCTTGACACATTGATGGATTTGTAAGTTTCCAAATGTGTTTGAATGCAAAAAGTGGGATTTTGTCTTGAAACTCGTGCCTAAATACCTAAATAACTCAGATCTTGTTTGAATAGATATGTGTGTCGATCGAGTACGGTGCACATCCGCCCAGCTTCCCCTATCATATTAACTGCTGGAAAAATCAAACGTACAGCGGAGTTGTACATTGGAACCAAATGTTACCATTTTGGCCGCTGCAACTTCTCGAGGACAATCTATTTAGAGCGAATATAACGACCACTTTGAACAGCTATCATGCGTCCCAAGGACTGTTCTATTCCTAACCGTACGAAACATCTTCTAATCAGAGTAAAACCATTGTACTGGACCACGGTTATTTGTCACGATGAGGTGAAACCTGCTTTACACTGTGTTACGGAGAAGTCATTCAATAAGCGGAATCAGAACACAAAAGTAGACTGTGGAAAAGTAGACTATGTAAAATCGGAGTTGTGAGGAGGGCTTTTTTGATTAAACGCACTGTTTAGTGAGCGGAGGATACTTTCGATTGATCCTCTTTTGATGAAGTTGTGTCCCCTGGCGAGAGTTGACCTCAGACCGTCAGAGGCATGACGGACACATGAATCAACTCTGAAAAACCCAAAAACACGATGGTTTTAGTTTTATCTTTTTGTTTTTGAGTCCAAAAGGGCGAATGATGCCGAAAATTTGAGTAACACTGCCTGATCCGTAAGAATAGATCGTAATGTTCGGTTGGTCCGAAAATAGGTTTCAGTCTTCCCGACCAAAATAATGGAGTACGACACTTTGGAGTGTGGCAACTCCTTGGCTGGACTACTTCTTTTCCCGATGATAAGTCCTTAATCACTGTCTAGTGGTCCACTAAGACTTAGTATATAGCTCCATTCATTCGTTAGTCGCGGAAACCACCCCACGCAATCACATACCGACTGGCTGATCAGTCACTAATTGTTGAACCGTTGTATTCAAGCTACTAGCCGGGAGGACGCGGGTTCGAAACTCCCGGGAGTTTCGTGCTGATTTTCAGCAGGTATGAATTAACTATACAGAGCTTTCAGACTTGTCAGCATAGATTGGCTTCACTTTCAGGACGAAATCCCAAGTGAAAGTTCCCAAATCTCTGCACAAAACCAACCCTCGTAATCCTGGTAGACAGCCATTGATTTTCGTGAAACGCCGCCCAATTACAAGCCTTTGACTGTGACTGGGTCTCGACCTGCATAGTTAGGCAGTCACTTTTTTCCCTATGGAAACTCACCAAATGGGTTCAATAGGTCGATCCCGTGTCCTTTGGAAAGCAATTTCAAACTTTCTTCCACAATAATAATGGCCCGGCGACCGGAAAGAAAAGCTTTTAAGCGGAGGAAAATCTTGGGATGAACATTTGTTGATGTACCCAGGACATCTGTCTTCCGATTTCATCTAGATCCGGTTGAAGCTGGAAACACTTAACTTTGGTAATATGCACTTGCTTCTTACAAATCAGCGATGGTTTAGGCCAGAATCCCGTAAGTTGTTCACGACCGGTGAACGTTTTGATGGTTCTATTGTTTGAAACTGGAAATAGTTACCCAAACGGCATACGGTCAGGTAAGGAGAAAGGGCATCGTGTGGCTAAGGTTGCTGAGATTTAATCACACCTAATCTACAGCTAACCAGTTAGCTTTGTGCTTGCTAGGCCAGTGACACCAACTGAGTGAAGCGCTTTTTCTCTTGAACCGTAATCGGGCTGTCTACACCTATTTTCACCATCTACAAAAATAGAACTTTTTGAACCAAACAGGGAATGAGGAAAATCATACGGAGTATTTTTTATTCATTTACTATAAAACTTCTTACGTAAACTTCACTTGAGTTCATTTCAGTTTAGTTCGATTCAGTTTATCAGCCATAAACCATGTACTAAGAATGCATTGGTTCCGGAAGGGACACCATGGTCATTTCGTTCCGGAAACTGGACAGTTTCGATACAAATCGCGTCTGATTGCCTGAGCTGTGTTTGCAATTTTCACTAACCATGGGCCAACTGAGTCACTGCGCACCCATCCAGGGACCGTCTCCTAATATAGAGCATGTACTATGGTGTACAAAACTGGCTTCCTGAAATTTTCAGACTCCCTATTCGGGATCCCCAAGTGTACTGACTAATTTAACAGGTGAATCAGTCGATCAAGCAGAAAACCGGCTAACTGATCAACCGTCTAATACGGTAACTTGGAAAAATGTCACATCCCCAGATGATCCGTGAGCGAAACTGCGGCAGCTATAACTACTACTGTATAACAAGTATGCAATATTTCACAGATGATGCTTGTTTATAAGTTACAGTGATAACTTTCAGACAAGTCCACCAGGTACCCAGTTAGTAGTATGTCACGATGTTCAGGTACTAGAGCGATGTAAACATAACAGCCACCAGCTATTCAGAAGAGCCTGTAGCACCCCTTAGTTCACAGACAGACTGCTCTCATCCACATCATACCGACCTCAGTCAGATTTAGCAGAGGGGAGTCATCGATCTTTCCACTGTCCAACTGTTGCGTATTTCAACACCATCTGTTTAAAGGTCCGCGGAAAGCTCCATACAAAATGACTTGTAACAATCTGATTTATATATTCAATTCATGTTTTAGGTACAGCTCTCGTTAATTGGGTTTATAATTATTTCTATTGCAGCTCATCAACACAAAGTGGAACCATTCGCTATGAACCTTTCATCAATCAGCTCAACTGGCGCTGCGAACACGTAGGAGCAGTTCCAAACGTGCCATGCGACTACACCGGCAATCTGGAAGTCGACTGGCTGCCCACCACCAAAGGAGAACCACCGAAGTCTCTGGGACCATCCTATACACCCCAGTCGGAGAAAATCGGTCGGGTCCGATACCAGTCGCTGTTTGACGAATTATGTGGTGTGGATAACCGATGTAGTTAACCTGAAGCATCGATCAGTCAACAAGATTCCACTACACCTTCTCTTAGGCATGGTTTACTTTGAAAAATTTGCAAAATTGGACAGAAAACTTCACCTTGCGGTCAAGTTCCGCGCACCTTTATTGGTCAGGAGTAGCACTTTTCCTGGCGCTTCTATTTTACTCATCAGGCTGAGACAACATTAGAAAAGAGATAAATGCCATTGTTAAGTAATGGACTTTGTTTTCACCAGAATTAAATGAATACAACATTTTGTCAAATGGGGTTATCTGCCACATGAAAGAAATACGACTCACAATACTGCATGCAAAAAAGACTGGGTTTTCTTTTGTATCCTAATAATCGCCTGTTGCATTTGCAAACAAATGGCCCACTGAAAAACTGGTGAAAATCTGCACCTTTCCTGATCGGTAGATCGATGGACAGTCTTCTGGTCCTCCCGGTCTGGAGAGAAACGGCTAAATGTTCTTCAGAAACACACACAACTGTGGTAATATGTCAGCGCCCAACCACTGCCTCAAGTTCAAGTTATTGAGTCAAAGTCTTTGGTTTAGGATTTCAACAGTCTTCCTATCTAGGTTCGAACGTCTAGACAGTCACCATGCTCACGTGAAGCCATGATCGTCACAACACGCCACAGCCGTCGAGTGCTGCTATCAATCGTGTCGCTCTGCTTACTCCATACGGCAGGGTTGGTAAGCAAAAGCATGCTACTGCCGAATTCCTCTTCCTACAGTTTCATTTATTTTCTCTTCTACTCTACTACACTCGAAATGGAACGCACTCTTCGCTGGTCCCAGCACGAGGACTGACCGCTTTGTCACCAAGACCTCGCGCCCAGTTGCCGCTTTTCTGACCCCGCCCTCAGTAATATCCCTAAACACCTCAAACTTGGTTTTTAAACCCCGAAGGCAGGTCTACTTTGCCCTCTCTAATGTTTGCAGACTGAACTATGGAAAAGATTATTTGAGACTTGACAGAACGGTGTGAAAAGGATGACAAAATTTGGCAGTGCGGTTTTTTGGTTCAGTCTTCCGTCCTGGATGGAGTGTCCGTAGCGCGAGTCCAACGCCTGATGGGAGACCATGCAGGAGACTGAAGCTAATGCCGGTCAGTTTTTTTTCAGTTTGCTCAAATTGGAGTTTCTGGATTTCAAGTTTCTGGTACCAAGGCCCCCCTTCATGAACTCTTTTCTCCTTTTCACTTTAGTCCTTCAAGTATGAATAAATAAACTTTGTGTTCGTATGGCAGTAGAAAGTATTGGCCAAAACGGATGCTGTTCAATCTGATGATGAACTTACGATCAGGGTCTACTTAGTACACTGAGCAAGGATTTTGAGGTAAATCAAGGTAAAATCAAGGTAACTCAAGGTTATATTGGTCTAAAAAGCATTTTGCTTTACAATGACCAAAGGATATTGGTGTGTGTGTATGTATACAGATAAACGGAATGATATGACATATATGTTCTATTGTTTGTAATCTGCATCTCAAATGTTGATGAGGGAAGTTGGGTGAGATCTTATGTATTCGTCAAGCGAATGTTTGAAAGTCTCGAGGTTACCACAATCCACAACAGATGTTGGTAGTTTGTTCCACGTGAGGGATACGCGGACTGAAAAAAAGTAGCGCCGACAGTTAATGCGGGAACATGGAATGTCAACGGCCAATGGATTCCGTCGGGTCTGTCGGGCCAAATTAACTGTGAACAAATGTTTTAAAGGGTGATTAGGGGTGTTTATTATCTTGAACATCAGGATGAGGTCTCCTCGTATACGCCGATAAGTTAAATCAAACAAATCGAGTTTACGTAGCCTTTCACTGTAGGGAACGTTTCGGAGGCCAATGACCAGCTTGGTCGCGCGGTGGTAGATACGCTCTAGCAGTTGTGTATCCTTTTGCAGCCATGGAGACCAGGCTTGGATCGCGTATTCCATTGTCGGCCGGAGATATGTGTTCATGATAATAGGGAGAATTTCAGGCGTAAAACGATAAAATATTCTCCTAAGCATCCCGAGCAGTGCCGAGGTCTTGCGATATACTGATAGACAGTGTTTACTCGGCTTCAGGTTGCTAGAAATCCAGACGCCGAGGTCTTTTTCCTCAGCCACCCATTCCAGTTCATTGGATCCCAGTTTGTATGGGAAGTGGTAGCTCTTCCCCAGATTTATGAGTTTGCATTTCTGGAAATTCAGCGGCAGCCGGTTTTGGATGGACCATTCGTCGATTCTTTGCAGATCTTGCTGTAGCGCATCACAATCAGCCTTTCCATGAATTTCAGACCAGATTTTTATGTCATCAGCAAAAAGTACGGTTTTGCACTGCAGAAGTTTCGGCAGGTCATTCATGTATACCAGGAACAAAATTGGACCAAGAACCGAACCCTGAGGGACACCACTTGTGGCGGCAATTTTATCGGAAAACGCTCCATCGACACGAACTTGGACCGAACGGTCACTCAAATAGTCTTTCAGCCAGCTCAACAGATTTCCCGTCACGCCATACATTTCAAGTTTCCGAAGAAGGATACTGTGATCGACTCGATCAAAGGCTTTGGATATATCCAAGTAACAGGCATGTACAGTAACTCCCGCATCGACTGCTCGTGTCCAGTCATCGAGTGTCACGAGGAGATTGGATAAACAAGAACGATTCTGTCGAAATCCGTGTTGTTTATCGCTCAACAAGGAGTGAATTTCAAGGTGCGATTTCAGGGCTTCTGCTATAATTCGTTCCATTACTTTTGATATTACTGGGAGAAGAGTGACAGGTCTGTAGTTAGATGCACACGTTCTGATACCTCCTTTGAATATGGGGGCTATTATCCCGCATTTCCAATCCTCTGGTACCAACCCTTCTTCCAGAGAACTAGCGAACAGTTTAGCCAGAGGATAGCTAAGTGGTTCAGCGCAGTGGCGCAGAAGCAGTGGTGTAACGCCATCCCCACCAGGTGAAGTGTGTACCTGTAAGCCGCGAAGGTGTTTGACAATGTTAGCCCGATCAATATGCACGTCCGATAAAGTTTCGTCCGTTAGTACCTCCACAGTTTGTATAGGAGCGCGGGTATCTTCAGGAGAAAACACGGAAGCATAAAATGTGGCAAGGGCATTAGCTGTTTCAAACGCATTTGCAGTCATTCCCGATTCTGTCTTTATGGCAGATATACCTGGTTTAACTTTAGCCTGCGCATTCACGAATTGATACAATAGTTTGGGGTTTTTCTCCATCCTAGTCATCAATTTGAATTGCTGTTGTAGTTTGTCTTCCTTGATTAGTGACGTGACTTTATTCCGCAACTTTCGGTACGACTCCCAGTGTTCGTCGGTCCGGTTCGTTTTATATTGAAACCAAGCGATGTTACGTTCTGTAATCCATTTTCTTGTTCGACTCCTCACTGTGAACATCTGTACGCAGGTGGCTCGAGGCACCTCTGTCGAATTGTCTGCAATCAAGGTCTGCAGCTGGGCTATGAATGATTTCCATCGCCTATTAGTATTTTCGTGTTCGTCATCCAGCATATTTAGGTCCTGGAAGGCTGAGATTATCTCCCGAAAATTGGTCTTCAGAACATATTTATGTGGGTCGCTTAAACGTACGGAGGAGCAAGTGAAATCGAACAAGAGCACGAGATGGTCGCTCTTTCCCAGTGGTGGTCTATATATGATTTGTTCAACCATAAATGGCTCACTAGTTAGTATAAGGTCAAGTAACGAAGGTTGATCTGTTCCACGAAACCTCGTACATTCGTTAACATGGTTGAATAAAGGTACCAAATCTAACAGCTCCTGAAAGTGTGCTTCAACTGAGTTGAGCGAGTATGAAGCGACGAAAAGCTGGGGAAAATTGAAATCACCCATAATGAGAATGGGAATGGAGTAGTAAGAGCATACGCGACGGATTCGGTCACATATACTGAATGTGTGAGTGTCCATTGCGGTTGGAGAGCGGTAAATGACACCAATAATGCACGCATCTATCTTGTTTGACTTCAGCATACACCAGAGGGTATCTTCAAGGATGAGATTAGCGTCAGGTATTTCAGCACATTGAAGACTACTGTCATAATATAGTGCAACTCCACCGCCATGGGTGGCTCGATCGTGTCGTATAACACTCATGTTTGTAATTTCGATTTCCTTGTCCGATATTTCCGCTTGCAACCAAGTCTCAGTCACTGCCACCAAGTGAGGTTTGTATTGGTCGCAAAAGGCGTTTAATTCTGCCACTTTACTGGGCAGACATTGGGTATTTGTATAGAGGCACTTAAGGCTAGTCGTTGTGGTTAATTCTGCTGTGCTGCAACGCACGACTCCCGGGGAGCCAGCAGTGATTCGTTTTTTGGTAAATCGTTTTTTGACCCCAATTTTTCCATCATAGTCTGAATACCAACCGTGGTTTGTTGGTATTCATCAGTGATCGTTTGCGTTTGAATAGTTCCTATTTCGCCAGTCCGAATCGTATCAGCAGATGCGTTTGAGCGTTTAGGTGAGCTTATTCTCAGTTCCCTCGGAAGCAAATTACGGTGCCTTCGCCACTGAGCTTTCACCAAGTTGGCCATTTCGGCACGAAGAAATGTCAGCTTTAAGGGTCTAGGGCCGTTTCCCATGTATTTTTCCGATTTAGGAATTCTGAAAGCATCAACTACTGCCACCTCTTCCGTTTCGAGCGTACTACTCAGAAACTTCCACTGTAGAACGTCATGTGAAATGCGTGCCGTTTTATCGGAGGCATCGTCAATCTCAGGGACACCCAGAATGATCAAGCTCCGATCATCAGCACGATTATTAGTCGCTTGATTTTCGACATTACGAGATCGTTCTGTCCATGGTACGTCAGCATGAACTCGCGCGCTATTTTCCGAATCGCTCTGGAGTCGAAATGCTGACAACAGTATATTTTCTAATTCTTTTTCTGTCTTAACAGTTACTCTGAGAAGTCTGGGTTTGTCTTGATGATGCGATTTCGGCGGTCGGCTCAGGCGAGTCAGCGAGACTGGTTCGATGGGATCAAGCTGTATTCGATTGCACAGCTTTAACCATTCTTCCATATCGTGCTTATGCTTAGCCGATAATAGTGAGTCGCTTGGCTCCTTGATATTAGTGCATATTACGCTTAGTTTAGGTTTCGGTTTCAGTTTCCTAGTATGGTCGGTAACCTTCGATGCGGGGCAACCGACAATTCCCATGTTCTTGTGTATACTGTTGAGTTCCGCTGGCTCAGGTTCAGTAACATTCGTCTTTTTTGTCTTGGTGCTGTTTGGTCTGGTTTCCTCAACAGTCCTCGGAGTGCAAGCAGCGTCTGCCATTGACCTAGATGCCTTCGCTGATTTTACATCAGTTGTCTGGTTAACTAGGGGCAGCAGAAGCTCTCTGAGTTCTTGTATTTGTTTTTCCAAATGGGATATTTTATCCTCCGTCTCTCTGTTTGCTCTAAAGCCCATAGTGGTCGGTATATCTACTTGGCCAGTATCGACATTGGAGGCTCTACACATAGTGCATCGATAACAGATAGATGGATGCTTTGGGTCATTAATCATCTGAGCGCTCAGATCAGTCAGGGTATTGTCACAACGCGCATGCACCAGTAATTTGCAAAATGCACAATTAACTACGGTGGTGTCTCGACTTACCGGGCCTTGGCAAACAGCGCAATGACCGTGAGGTGATTGTTCCATGATTGGATGAGTCAAGGTCTCGGTCGGGTTTGGCACGGCCGTGTTCTTTGTGTGCGCAGCGGATCGCGTTGCGCGTTTGCACGTGTTGGTCGGTTGGTTCGACGTATGCGTGGGTGTGGACGCTTTGCGGTTCTTTGTCGGCCTGGTCGCCTGCATCGGGTGAGCGGATCGTGTGTGTGGTTTCGACACTGGCAGGGCAAGTGGGGTAGCACGTAGGACGAATTTCGGCGGATGTATGAAAGCTGGTAGCTGGCGTAATACTTCACCGATCTTAGTGAAATTTGCTGCACTAGATAGAACTCGTCGTCAGCTTTCTTCTAGTGTAGAAACGGGATAACGGCCAATAAAACTGGGTATACTTGTACGCGTGGATGTGGAGGCCGCGTACGTTGTAAATCCGTTAGTCGTGAACACCGTGAAAAATTTTCACAGATGAATATAGATGGTATATTCCAATAGATCTCCCAAAGAGAAATCGAATGGTATGTCGGTGAGCGTTGTAGGACAAAATAGATCCGAGAAAACTGTATCGGAGTCGGAGCGCCAAAAGATGCGACTGCACAGCAGGTCCGAAAGTGTGTGTTGGTAGGGCATACAGACACTAAGCTTTTGTTCACATTTAGTCTAACTTGACAGCACTTGACTGTGATGAGCTATGTGAACTGCAAACTCCAATACACTAAATACATTTTAACATACGCTACATGCACGCTAATGTATACAACACATACAAGTTTCTATTAGTATAATGGAAACAGAAACCGAGAAAAAGTCGTTGAATCCCTCTAAAATGTATGCCAAGTATATGAAAGCCTTTTCGTCAAAAACAGATTTCAGGAAAAGTGCGGTGACTTGGAAGTTCCGTTGATAAATGCAAGTTTTGCAAACTAGTCCCACATTTCTCTGTGACAGAGATTTTGAATGAACAAAATCCCAGGAGAATTAGGGTGATTCTGTGACCCTTCTAATTTAAAGGGGGTTTTAATGAGGAACAAAGCCGGATGAGTTAATTTTGTAAGACATTTATAATGAATTATCTGCCACTACGCAACTGGTTTTAGATCCGGCGAGTTCCTGTAGATCTGTATAGAATAACGTTGATATGTAACTTAAATGTAGCACGTAAGCACGAATGAGAGACAATGAAGACAAACAAGTAATATCTCCAGTCTTGGTGCCACCATTCCCGCCCGACTGGATAAACCTGAATTCATCACCACTGTAATAATGAAAGTATCTTGTTAAACATCAAAGCAAACTGACAACTATTTCCACAAAAGTTACTACTGATTACAAATGACAACAACGAAAGATAAATATTGTCATGAGGAAACTCCAGTAATCGTCCGGATTCAGTTTGCAAACAAGTTCGGCGTGGTGGAGCGTGGTGGCGCGGAATCCACGATCAAGGTTTCGTTGTGATTTGCCTGCTGTTCCAAGCATATGGTATCTGAAAAGAAATTTCCAATCTCGAGTTAAACAGAGTTTTTAACTTGTTTTAATGTGGTAGAAGGAGGCTATTTGTCAGTAACTGCATAAGAGTAGACACTAACCCCTTGAAGAAGTACGTCCTAACGCGCGACTGAATCCTGGTCACCCAGGGTTCCAGTAACTAATCGCAACGCACTAACGACAGATAGTTGTCGTGTTAGAGTTGTGCTCAGACAGAAATATATGGGTTCAAATAACAGTAGAGTCATCCTTTCTAGCGGCCATGATTGCAAGTATCGCTCACCAAAGCTACTCGTCTCTGTAGAACTAAGTAGGCCGTGCATTTGGATGTTTTGTCATCATTTCCAGCTTTCTGGTTTCACAGTACAGTTATGAGAATACGACCTAAATCAATATCAGCAAACCGGTCACATGACCGTCTTGGGTCACCAGGACTGTGATCAAACAATCGAGGGAATGGTACTAATAATAGGCCATCTGTAATAAACGAAAATGTTTCATTGTTTACTCACACCATAGATTATGCACATAAGTCAATAATTGATGTTGCTGTCAAGGTTCAAGTTGCTAAACACAGGAGATCCCAGACCAGTCTGACACTCCGGAAACAAACGGAAAAGCATACAGCAACTACAGTTATTTAGTTTACCACTTTTGAGAATTGAGAAAACCTGAAGCAAGCAGTTATAGGGAAATAAGAAAAGTATGTCAAAACTCATGAGATCATGTCTGTGCAAAGCAGTTAGCCCTTTTACAAGCCTCAATTTGTTGCCTTAGCAAACTGCCTATCGCCGTTTAATAACGAACGCAGTCGTAAGGTTCCATTCAACCACACAAAAGTGTGCTGCAAAACTGAATACAACCGAGATTTTTCCGGACTATGAATGGTCAGTTTACTGCGCTCGATAAAGTGGTTTTACCCATCCTCGTAGCTGATGTTTTGCCCATCGGTTTCGACTCTTTCACGGCCCACTAGCAATACGGGCGCCTTTGTTCGAAACAGAAAGCCATGGGTTTTTGTAATACAACATCTACGCACCAAACCAAAAACCTAGAGCAGAAGACGAACAAAACTTTCAAGATACCCTGGATGTGTAGTGGTTGGTGTACGTTTCGACAGAAACTTGCCAGCTGGCCATATATTCTGACCAGCTTACCACTGAATAACTTTCAACCAAGCCTGAAATCAAAGTGGATATTTCAACTTACAGTTGGCTGCGGTTGGGTCACAAACCTAAAATAATTGAGAAAAAATAGGGTGATGTTTGCAAGCAGAATGTGGCATCAAACGAACAAATTAGGAACCCCAATTCCGGATAATCGGTCAACCACTTCATAACAGGAATCAAAACAGAAAGAAAGAACCATCATAAACGCCTGATTCAGTCGCCAATGGAAAAGTTCACAATGGAGCTGTCCTCTAATGCTGATGCAGTTTCATTGGAAAACCTGGTGAGATGATGCCCCCACCGATTGAAGAACCCTGTTTGAATTACTGGAGTAAACTAAAGTATCAACTTAGGAACACCTGGGCATTGAATTACGGATCAAAAGACCTAGGCTATGGTGTTTATGGGGTTCTTTGAAAGCTGCCTGTTCTTTAACCATTGTGTTAGATTTCATTTTCTCACGTTTTTAATTGGGTTAATCTAGAATGCATACAATTTCCTACTTCATGTGTTCAAAAGTTCACCCGGTGCTTAAATACTGGAGAGTGTCGAGCTTATGTTCCATGCGCGCTGAGAACCATCAGCGATGCGCATCCCAAGAAGCTCTAGAAGGGTTCGGACCCTTGACCTTCAAGTGAGTAGCTAAGTGCTATCAACTTTAATCAGGAGCGACACCGTTTACTCATGATTGGGCGGGAAATAGCTTCCAAACGGTATGACATTCGAAGTTTTACCGCGTCCTTAGCAGTGTACTTATTGTTTACTTACCCGGTTACCAGTATAGACTCCCGATTATACATTGTTTCCATTGACATTATGACCAAGCTTACAGAACCTGAATACATCCACGGTTTGGTCGTGTTCACCTTACGACAGAATTCACTGAACACATAACCTGTAGTAAACTATTTCGTCATTAAACCAAATGCATTTACGGAACAAAGAGAAACGACATTTTGCTTAGTACTTTGATGCAAAAGCGCATGAAGCTACAGTTAGTAGGTTCGTTTTGCGAGGGTACCATCCTTCTGAGGTAAGATATCAGAGAAGAACTGATGAACTGTACTCATGGTTATGATTACTCCAACATACACAGTATGATTACAGATTCATAGAAAGACTTACTTCGTGGTGATGGTTTCCTGCATGAAACGAAGCCAATAAGTAATTGACAGAATGGTTAATTTGAATTTAGCTGCTTTCTTACAACACTACCAGGACAATGCAGAATAATGCAGAAAACAGAGTTTTATCAAACCAAAATGTCCATGTTGGAAATAGCGGAATGCACGCTAATGATAATATCAAGTTTGGGGGCCTTACTCTTTCATAGACAAGCTGTAAGCCGCTGAGAACATGTTTTGATGACTGAGCAACATTTCATCTTTTTATTGGAGTGATTTCAGCAACATTGTGAGTAGTGCGTTAAATGAGTTCTGTGTACACTAATTTATTAGCATCAAAAGTACGAAAATGTACTAAACGATCGAGTAGGATATATGACTCCACCTAATCAGATTTATTTCACTTGTGAATTGACAACTAGGAGATGGATTATTCCTTGAGACACAGAAAAACAGTAGCATTACTGATCTTTTGAAGTGCCTTATCTTTTAGGACTCGAGCTTACCTCTTTCACAATGGCATGATTATTACATAACTTGTGATTTGTTTGGGGTAAGTATGAAACAAATTTCTTATCTTTTTATTACTCGACTGAACAAACAGAAAAATGCGACAAATTCAGCAAAATAGTAGCAGCAGATTTTACCTTTAGCCGCGAAAATCTACGACGTTAATCCGCATACCCAAAAGAGTAGCATCCCGTTATCTCCCATCAGTTGAGCGAAATTACAAATGTATATCTTGATTGCTGGTCAGACGGTTACACTGCTAACCTTCATAAAATTGTATATGCTGAAATATTGGGGTAAAGCGCTTTATTTAATAGCTATTCCCGCACCGTCCGGTGCAAATATTTGAAAATTAAGCGGGTGGTGAAAAGCTTGTTATCATTCATTACTCCACCGCCCACAGCTTTCTGAAAAGTACTCAAACTGCTGTCTTTTGTGATTTTGTTTTGTCCAGGTCACTTCAGTGTCTTGAGAAAGTTGCAATTTTACGAGCCAGTGGAGTTCAACGTCTGAAGGGCTTGATTACCTCCCTGGAAAATCCAAGTGAGGAATCAATCCGCTTGCCTCAAGAAGTGTTTAAGGAAGACGGACGTAATTCGCACCAAGGAACCACTGATTGATATGAATATAGAAGATCGGGGACCAGAACAACGTTGCATATAATGGCTTAGCTAATCCGCCATGGTTTAGGTTTTCTGGTCGATGAGTAATCTGAAAATCTGCCAGCTTGCTTGGATAAGAAGCTGTCGGTCTTGATGCCGACAGCCGTTAAGTATTTTATTCTTACTAAAGGTAGATAACCAGTCGATAATTCCTATTTAGTGACCGTTTGAAACTCTTCATGAAGAACATGAAAAAATGAAATTTTGCAGAGCACACAAATCGTTTTGGTTTTTAGAAAAAGCGGAAGAAAAGTAACTCTGTTTGATTCAGCAGACTATTTTTACTGTCTCAAATTAAGGCCTGTTTAGGACGGCTTTGTAGTCCCGTCGTGTGGCTCTCAACCAGTGTGTGGTTCGATGAACGAAGCAGTTTGTATAATCGCCGTCTACCATACAATGGTGACAATTGCTGTCAATTTATACCTAATTAAGAATTTTATAATCTCTCATCTTCATGGATATTTTTACAAATGGCTATCTATTTCAAACGCAGGACTTTCACCGGATTTTCCTGATTAAAAAACAATAATTTCATAGCGCTTCACTAGCGGGTCACTAGCGGTTGCACCGCACACTAAAATGAAAATTATATGCAGAAACACTAAACGGGTGGAGTGCTTCAACAAAGACACTCATTTGCACACCAATTCGGGTTTTACAAGTGACTCGGATAAAACTCCTGTTTATGAAATTCTTCAACAGAATGTGCTGCACAAGGGTCGCTTATGTTCCATTTAACACGATATTTGAGAGATATGTGAAAGAACACTACCCATAAGGTTGCTGAAGACTTCTTGATCGACAAAGACCGGTTTCGCCCCCCATCAGGTAGGCCCAGTCCCCGAGTTTCCGTCAGCTGTTTTCTACTCGGTCTCAAATTGAACAGATTTTGACAACTAATCTTATTTGCACACGAATTTGCTTTAAACAGGAGGCTCAACTGAATTCAGTTGAACCTCTCGTTTATGATAATATATCAAAGATTTGAGCAACATTTTAAGTAGTCTCCTTCATGGAAAAGTTACTATGATTCTTCGAGGCTAGGATAACTGGATTGTGAGAAGGCCCCAATGAGTGTTGTCATACGAAACTGACTATACTAAGATTTGTTTCATCGGCGAAACCAAACTGGTCACTATAGCCAATTGATTGCTACCAACCCAGCCAACAAGTTCGAACAGGTCAAGACAGGAATCTAAGGAAATAACCTAACGTTTCACGCCACTGTTCAGTGAAGAGAAACGTAACATTCTGGTGAAATTCATGCCTAACTCCTAGTACCAGCTCGTCAAAACAGTCTAAGGTGGATTCATCGCACGAATGCAGTGCTAATCAGAAAAGATGTCTCAAGAGTTCTTTAGACTGGATATATAAAAGCTATCTTCCTGAGCTCTGACAAACATTGGCTTAGCTGCTGTTACTCACTAAGGGATTCGCTGATTGCTAGTTCTCAGAAATATTAGGAAATTTTGCTTAAAATGCTCGTGAAATTATCAACTGAAACTGAGACCGAATGAAATCGGCTTTATGGCTTAAAACCTTTGAAAAATGACTGCCTTGCAGTACGTCAACGTGGAGGTTGACAGGAATACGATAGAGTACGAAAACTTGCATCTGGTTTGTGCAAATAGTTGAGATCCAGCTGACGGGAATACGCTGTTCACATTGGACTGCGAGAAAAATGATAATTTTTCTTACCTATGTGTCCTTGAGGTCGAGATCCATGAGGTTCATGCTTCCCATGGTCTCCATTCTGCTCTTTGTGGCCGTGATCCTTACCACTGAAAACAGACAACAAAATGTTAAATTATTTTAACCGTCATTGGCAAGTGCAGCTCATTCAAAGACATGTTTGAGCGCCTGATACAATTGCACGGTGTATATCTATGATAGTCATCTACCAGTCGTACTCAGCTTCTAGTGCTTGGCTAGACTGCTCCACGCCTAGATCCGGTAGCACATATTTGAAGAGAACACCTAACCAAGTCGTCCTTCAAACGATCCATCCTGTTTGAAGGAAATTCAGAGTTCCAAAGCACGTAAAAGTTACTTAGCTTTGAGATTTCAACTTTGTTCACTGTCGTTTTACGTGAACAAAACTCACAAACTGAAACCCAGTTGATGCATCCACATTTGCTGGATAACAGGGATTGCTGCTTCATTTGTATAGCTCCACTCTTAACTGTCTAGGACACCTTACCTTCTAGGCTGATATCAGACGGATATGCACCTGTAGGATGCTGAAAAGAAATCGATGCGAATACTGTAGCAACTAAAAGAATATTGTCACCTGATATTTCAACCTTCCACCAATGATTGTTATACGTACTTGCCTTGAGCAGACATCTTAAGCACTTTGGTAAAACCAAACAGCGCTAAGGCTGTGAATGTCCATCTGATAGGGTTGCCTGTAAATTATTTCTGGGGGCTTTTCTCATCACGTGGCTGGAATTTCCCGGCGGGAATGCCTTAGATTATATAATTCTTTTATATATAATATAATATAATATAAATATAAATATAAATATAATAT
>NW_008751724.1:1187689-1220139 GCF_000715545.1 Opisthorchis viverrini
TGGGTGAGGGGTAGGTCAATGGGTCATGACGTTAATGTCAGACAGACTTGTGGGACCAGATGTTTCGTAGGCCAGTTCAAGTTCTCTTTTACTGTAGGTGAATCTCATTCAAAAAATAATCCGGACCAAAGCTTCTCATGCTTTTCTTTGAGAAGTTGTCATTCAATGCGTATTCCTCTTCATCGTTACAGGCCGCATCGCCTCAGTAGTGACTAGTAGACTAAGTAGTCCAGCTGGCACATCTACTGCTATCGATCGTCTTTTTACCCAGCAATTTCTATAGCGTATGAAATAATATACTTGTAACTTGAAAAGAAAGTCGATTCGGGTGCTAGATTTTGCTTTAAACTATAAGCCTTTCAACTCGGTGTGGATCGCTGGGCAATTTAACTTCATGGAAGGTCGTCCTCATATCTCCCGATCTTCGGAAACCAGACATACCCCTCAGAAAATAATACAGACTTCAGATATATTCATCAACTTCTTTTAGAGTTCAGGACATTGATATAACGTGAACAGTCAACTGCGCAGCTTCTCATTTATCCAGTTTCATTCAGAACGCATTTCGAATTTGCACTTCCATACTGTTATCACTAAAAAGATTGCATAGCAGGGTTTTCTGACCTCCTAATGTAGGAATTAACCACTTGGTTGTTGACTGATTTGCCGAACCTGGCGAGTAGCTTGCAAAATTTGCCACCTTACGAGAAGACAGCATCAGTGCGCGCCCTAAATATTTTGGCTATGAATAAACGTTTCCAAGCTGGTAACTAAAAACTACGACCTGATCAGCAGCAAATTAACTTACTCAAGATATTACGATACATTGCCAGATTAACTTCTTAGTGACCTATATCCTAGTTACATAAGCTGAGTATACAATGATACCAGTTCGAAATTCTCCTTTGTTCACATTTCATTCAAAAGGCATTTTGAATTTGCACTTCCATACTGTTATCACTAAAAAGATTGCAAGGTAGGGTTTTCTGACCTCCTAATGTAGGAATTAACCAGTTGGTTGTTGATTGATTTGCCAAACCTGGCGAGTAGCTTGCAAAATTTGCCACCTTACGAGAAGACAGCATCAGTGCGCGCCCTAAATATTTTGGCTATGAATAAACGTTTCCAAGCTGGTAACTAAAAACTGCGACCTGATCAGCAGCAAATTAACTTACTCAAGATATTACGATACATTGCCAGATTAACTTCTTAGTGACCTATATCCTAGTTACATAAGCTGAGTATACAATGATACCAGTTCGGCTGGTGCTCGAAATCCCATGAATGAAGTTTGTGTTGAGCAATTTTCGTTCCGTAAATGGAGAAGGTTAATATTGTAACCTCGTCAACAGAAACTTCATTTTCAAAGTTATTTTCTTTATATCGAAAAGCACTAGCAAGTGTTCATATACGGAAAACGCTTAAGTAAATAAACCAATCAAAAAACGCTTAGGAGAATGATTACCAGATCCGTGGAAAATTATCCGAGGGTACGAAGAGAGACAATAAGGGGAAAAATAAGCTGTTAAAACACTTTCGGATGTAGAAGAAAGAACGTAGGTTCTGTGACAATAACCGACGTCTCGCTTCGACTGGAATGCATGTCACAGGCCACAAAATTTGCATTTCAGTTTGTTCGAGTGAACCTATGGAGACAAACTGCTTACGGAAACGAAACTATTTACAAGGTTTAAATTATAGTGCAGTATTTTGAGCCTTCCCGCCAGTTCCATTTATATTCTCACCTATTTGGGTTGGTTTGCATAGGAAATTCGTGGTCAGAGAACTATTTATTTTTTCAATTATATGCGACGTAAATTTGTAATCGCATATAAGCAAACTGCAGCTAGTCATGTCAAATGCGCTGATTAACGTAGGTCGTCCCTCTACTCTCTTTGGACGAGTCCAGTAACAAAAAGAAAGGGATAACTAAATGTGTAAAACCATGTTTACGAACCAGGAATTGAATAAACTGATCAGAGAAAGCGCACGTACGCAATATTTCTACAAACACGGACCAGCTGATTTGCAAATCAATCCATTCATAAAGAGGAAGTACCCATTTGGATGTGTGATCAAATCTTCGTTGTGCAGTAGATCTTTTAAATTGCTTTTGTACATCAAAGTATGCTACTCAAAATTGATTTTGATCAGACCTGCTTCTCCAAGAGGGTACCAAACCTAGGATCTAAAAGCTCTTTTGCAAAAAACCACCTCTGAGATTCGGAAGCTCTGTGAAGTTTTCAAAGTACTTGTTTGTTGTTCTCTGATTTTTACAGCCTTACTTTTCATCACACTGTTGTGGTAGTCATACACGAATATTTAAAAACACCAAAGCATGCTGTGAGATAGAAATTTCTGTCTAAACATAAGAGCACTTTAGAAGATATTGAGATGAAAAACCCAGAAGCATTTTACATGAAAGAAAATACACTTCTGAGGACGAAATATAACTTTTTTTCAGAAAAAAAATGTGACATTCTTAAGCTGAAGTGCTAAAGAGCTGATCAAATCTAGTTTGACAACAATAAGACGATCGGCTGTTTGGTTAACTTGAATTCGACTGATGAACACAGCTTATTAGAACGGAACAAATTCTCGACAGCTGATTAGTGGAATGTTGAACTCTACAGTGATTCTACAAAACTGCTTTAGAAAGATGACAGAAACAATGTGCATCACTTCTGGACAAATCTCCTTTTTCTCTTAAAAAGTGTTTATTCCGCCCACTCTTTGTTATTGAGTAAAGCGGACCGCCTGTTTCTGAGTTGCTGTGATGTTTATCTGCAACACGTGTATAAGCTCACTTCGACATAAGTTTCTCTTTCGTCTTGTGTTTTCTCTTAGGAGGCGTAATCAGCGAAAACTTTGGATTCGAGAAAAACCCTGTGTGGAGTTTCCCTAACTGGCACTGATCTAGACCAAATGTGGTGCGCAACTGAACAGTCTGATTAGGATGAAGTTAAAACGTATAAATGAATATTTTCAAGACCACTTTGGTGCAGTCTCTGTCACGCCAGACTTTCCAAACAGACATCACCTACCCCAGCTGATTGGAGTTCACCACCAGACCAATGAAGAATATGGCGTACAATACGACCTTTCCAGTTCGAGTCATTTCCGAAAGGTTCAGCTACCTAAAATAAAAGTAAACGTCATGATATAATTAGTAGTAGTTTAAGGTGTATTTTGTCACTAAACTGTGCGTACAATAGCGAAAATATTGTCATCATCTATTCTTCTGATTTTGCGACAGGACTATTTGGTATTTTGCTAGAGTGTTTGTGAATTTGAACGCTTTCAATCCGTTGACCAAGTTTGGAACCGGAAATTCATTTTCCAAGGGGGAACCAATGACGGAAACAGAAGCTAATATTCTGGGCTTCACGGAAAGAGGACTTTAGAAAAGAAAAACAAGATTCATTTGCGCACAAGCCCAATATCATGGCTAACTGCGCTCTTTTGGCATTGATTATCATTTGCACAGAGTTTAAACGTGAAAACCCTTTTTGATCCGAGCTGTAATATAAATATTTGCTAATTGGTGCCTTCCGTTCCAAAATTAGGCTTATTTTTCGTAGAACTTTGCTAGTTTCTGAGTCCTTAGGAGAGATCTTTGGTTTTGTTCCACAGGAAACATTGTTTTGCGTAGCTCGCATGAAAACACTGACAAAAAGCAAGATTGAAACAATTTTAAGGCCTTCTTTCAGCTTCACATCAGAAGCACTTACCCAACTGCCGTGAGTTCGCACCTGCTTTCGAAAAAATTTGCGAACACTGGCCTGAACGCTGAAAACCACTGCTCTTCTACCTATTCATTTTGTTTATTTGTGCAGTATCTAAGCAACAAGAGTAAACTCTGCCTGGAAAACGAAAACAGTAAGATCCCTCAGAACGATACATCAATAGGATGGGATGAGGCATGATTCCTCATATGGCAGATGCCCATTGTCTCCGCGTGAATACTGTCCGTGCTGGTCAGTTACAGGACACCTGTTATATAACACTTTCACAAAGTTTCCAAATAGAAAAGTCAACTTTCGTAGGGCAAAAACCACATTTGTCAAACGATGTGCATTTTAAACAGAAATTTGGAACCGTATTAAGACGTCCAATAGCTGGGCCTTTCATCACAAATAAGAGAGTAATCGTAACAAAAGACGACCGGGCCTGGCCTGTGTTTACAACTACCATTCAATTTTACAGGCGCCTTGTTTGACAAAATACTGACTTGGTAACACAGGTTCACCACATTTCTGCTATGCAGTTACTTGTTCAAAACCGACAAACGACTACACGAAGTTTACTCTGGTAAGACTCATGATGCCGGTAGACAAAAGTTACTATTTCAGCCTGATATTATTTCAGCTGATAATTATCATACTGTTAGTCAAACAAATATAGGCGCACTCACGCCTAACTCTTTCATCGAATATGAAGGAGTAGCGAAATTCACTGGTCACTGAGTCATGACGCGTCGGAGGCTAACACAACCTCAAAGGTCGTGTAAGTTTCTCCTGATATCACATTTGTGTGGGGTGTTCTATCCTCTTCTCAGTTAATTACTGGTTAGTTCTCACCCCAGTGGGCCGTATGTTTCCGTGTAGGGGCAACAAGAGGCAATCGTTTTTCGAAACTGTTTCACAAACTTTGGTTTCTCCTGTAGGCGCTTAGGGTGACACAGACAGTTAAAAGAATTGATTTTTCTATCAATAAATTATAGAAATAAGAGAAATTTAGGTGTCATTCAAATGTGGTTATTGAAAAAAACCTACTTTTCTGCATCAGTTGTCATCATGTACTAACATAAATGTTTCTTGTCAAAACCAAAGTTCACTCTTTTCAGCGTACTCGCCGCAGCAATCGCACCATGACAAACTGTCTTTTAGGATCTTAAAAAATGTACCCAAATCCTTGAAACATTTGAAACTAAAAGTCAACTAACTCGACTGGATGGCATACCATCCAGTCTGTTTTAGTCTTCATGAGGAATTTTCAAGTTCTTTGACGGAGAGCCCCATCGTTGTTTCTTTCTATTTACTCACTCTAACGTCGTTCGACAGTGTGAGAAGTTTTACTGGCTATCAAACTTTGTGCACGCTTGGCTCACCTTCGTTGGTCAGGCTGTACTAAAAACACCTTTGCTTTGTGTGCACATGTTTTGAGATGCTCTTCTTACCTAGGCTTGCAAACAAGCATGCCAAAGCGGTTGAACGAGGACAAGGGAACAACTAGATGAAGTTACTCCGTCCAAATCTATCTTTCATTCTCCTTGTCGATTCACTCATTAGTACTGGAACCTTGATGCCAAAATCCGCTCGAAATGATGAAAAATGTATATCCTAACAAAGCTCTTACCAAAACAAGCGGTTTCTTCCCAAACTTGTCAACTAAGATCAGTTGACCCTACCAACATAAGTATGTAGTCACTCACCATCGGCCAAAGCGGCAGATGACATTGAGTTTTGCTGTTACCAGAGTTATGAATCCAGCAAGGTCGCTACTAGTTTGTTATCAACAATACAGGAAAACCGTGGAAGGATCAGTCGGAATGCAAAAGTCAAGGAAACATACACAGAAATCTCGCCTTTTTGAAAGTATTAGTTTAGTAACAATCCATTGGTTATAGAGATCTCAATGAAGATGGGATTGTGAAAGGCAACCTAGCGACTGAAGACCTAGCAATGGAGTGATCGAGCGTTCTTCAGAACCTCCGACTTAATATGCGTTTGGAAAAGCAAGGCATCTGACGGTGGACTGAAATGGACTCAATCTGAACGGTTTACCATTCGTTCAACAAATTCTACTTATATTCTTCTTAGTGTGTATGGCAGTATTTTGCTTCATATTATATTGTTTGGTTTTCTCAGACAGGTGCTACCTTTGAAAGGAAGAAGACCTTCACTATGGAGTTTTTTATTAGGAAATGCCAACTGAACGGTTACAGACCATTGGACAGGGAAGCAAAACTCGAATTTGCATCTTATTTACAAATTCTGGACATCCATCTCCTGAACGCGTCTTCTTGAACTTTCCTGAAGATTTATTGACTTAAATCATTCCTCGCTCAAATACAAGCAAAAGTTACAAAGTGACTCCACGAATTCCGCAACAGATCTCCCCTTTTCAAAGCGAAATTCCACGAACAACACATATTACTCGCGTGCCTCCCCATCAGTAGTATCACCGTTACACCTTGAATCGAGAACACTGGCATTTTATCAAACTTTTGCCATTTGCGACTAAAGTGACCTTATCACTTGAGAACTTTCAAGCTTTTTACTTCAGCCATTGTGGAAATTTTAATTGCTTTAGAAAACGTCAAAAATGTCATGGTTGTTTCGGAATGCTCGTGATAACCTCCAGTGGAGTCAGAAAATACACGGAACTGTAGTCCTGAATTAGCAGAAAAACGTAATACGTATACTTATATATTAGAGAATGTGGGCTAGTGTCCGGAATCACCCATGATGCATACCACAGACAGGTTTTCTTCAAAATTATTTTAGTCGTATCAACTTCAATGAGATGTTGGTTGGTTGTACAAAAGGATTTGGAAACTTTCAACGGAGTTTCCGTTTGGCAAGTGAATTTTACCTAGGCTGAATATTCGAGCAGCATTATGCAGCTGCTTCTTAACTGCAATGAATCGTTGGCATGGCGGGCTCTTGGTAAGCTACAGTGAGATTCAGACTCGCAATCTTCCAGCTGGCCGTCTGAACACTTGGCCAATCGGCCACATGCAGCCGATCGGTGATGTGTTGGTTTTTGATTACGTGGATGTTAATCTGTTCGCCGAGCTTGCCAATCGAATCGTAAACGTTTCTTTACCATATGACGAAACGTTATCAATGCGCAGTTGGGTGGACACGTCTTCTTCGCATGCGTGCGTTTTATAGCATTTGAAGACAATCTGTTATCTTCTAACGTGATCGGCTCTTTGGGGGACAGCGTTTTTGGTCAACCCATTGGTCCCTTTACGATTTTTGTTTTGTTGTGGTCTGCGTTCCTTTGAGTTGATTGGTTATCTCAACGCCTCCTATTTTTAGATGTCCTTTTGGCTTTAAATGGCCCTCTTGATTTGCCTTGCGTTGTGGTCTAGTCTTCTCGAGATTTATTGGTTGGTTGCACCGTCTCATTTTCTCCACTGCGGCGGCCAATACTCCTGCTTCCATCGGTTAATTCGGCACTTTGGTTTGTTGTTTGAGCAGCTCCACTGATCAGATTGATTTGTCCTTTGGAATCGGGCTTTCCTGTTCTTTTTGTGAATTCTTCGTCTGGTCGCTTTCACAACTCAGAGCTCTGCGGTCCTGATGTCTTCTTGCTCTTGGCGGTTGATAAATAGGATCAATTTCGATATGTTTGGTATTACCTTATTCAGGTTTCCGAAAATTCACTGTCTTTCTTCGTTTTTGCTTGAGCCAGTATGCAAACGCCGCTTCAGTTACCGTCGTGTCCTTCCTGGTCTTTGGGTACGAAGATGAAGGAAAGTTTGTCGTGTCTTTTAGCAGTGAGCTTGTATTCATGTGCACTGTTGAGAAGCTTGCTTTCCTTTTTTCATGTATACCGTTTGTCCCTTCATTAAATCCTGCATATGACGTTGTTCCTCATCATTGATGTAATTTTCCTTTGGGTCTTGATAGTGTCATACGCAAAGTGTTCACAGGCTTATGAGTGACTGTCGTATTGTGCTGTCATAAGAACCTTGCTGTCATGATGTCGGTAATGTGTAACGTAACTCTCAGTTGGGTAAGATTTAGCACTATTCACTACTACTATTCGTATCCTGTGACCATTTGCTAACGAACTTATCGAGTGATGAAATTTGAGCTGAAAGCTCACAGAACTTGTACATCATTGTTTCTTTCGAGCCACCTATGATTCGTCGCCTGTGTACCTCTCACGAGCGCTCGGTTTCACGGGAAACTACTATTTACACGTTGAGCGTGTGTTGAATTGAAAGCGACCGTCAAAAACTACTACACGAGCAAGTGCAGCCTTTGGTGCAAACTAAACATTTCAGAAAACAAACTATACATTAGATACTTGAGGACAATTTTGGTCACCTTTGCTCTCTCCTGTTCGGAAACTTGAGACTTCTTCGCAGAAATAAAAATCATACTTTTAAAGCAGATTTTCCCAGATAGATTTCTATTAATAACGGTAACTATTTTGGTTTATCAAGGTTTGGCAAGTTTGCGTCCCTCTCTAAGGCTAGTATAATACGAACTAAAATCGGATAGTAGGCACAAAGATCTTTTGTCGCGGATCGCATGCGGTACAAACCATATTTTTTTGCTTGGTTGACCGCGAAGAGAACGGGATCTGTTTCAGCGGATACAATTCTCAGGGCCTTTTTAAAATACAATAGCACACAAAGGCGCTGGCCGTTTGAAATTGCAGGATCTTGTTATGAACACGCATTACTGACTCAGCCGGTTCCTTCAAATCACAAAACCACAGGCATGTCCACGATTCTGGGTACGAAAATGCTCGCATGAAGATTTGTGCAAAGCCTAGCCCATCACCTTGACTACCATCATCGAAGGCGACACACCAGATGTCTCTATTTCACTTACCTGTCGTATAAATCTGGCAAGCAATGTTTAGTGAAGAGCGAACATCAGTAGGAATGACGGCGATGTACCAAAAACAACCTCGTGCTCCTATGAAAAACGATCAAACAAAGGGAAGGTATTGTGGCGTTTTGTACCTTTATTTTACTTCCATTATAACACTACGTATTTCATCAATTGTATGATCGTTTTTTGTTTGAATACGAAAAACTACAAAAACGCGCACTTGTACAATTTCACAGAATACAAGCGTGGTCACGTGCTTCGACTCTCTCTTCTGATTTCGCTCGCGCTTGCAGCGGTCATTCGCGAGTCTCATGTACTAACTCTGGTACCAAAACATTTCAGACATCTTCGGAATCTAATATATGTGGGAACTGTTCAGAAGAAGACCTCTGGACCAACATAAATGGATTATTGTTTATTCGCTGACCTGGGCCAACGACGAACTAAAATAAAGAGATCAGACGGAACAGACTCACTAACAATTGTTCCCTTTAAAATAGTTCGTCGTTGGCCCAGAACCTCGACACCACTACAGTATACTTTGAAACAACAAAGAGATAAACGCGTTCGATCATCAGTTTGAAGAAAGACGTCATCAGCCGATCAATTGCGCATTTCATTCGAGGAAAACTCATTATACAATGACAGACAAATTTGAGCTCTATAGCCCGGCTGTTAAGCGACAGCCTGTGGGTCACCGGGATCATGTATGTGTAAACTTCTGTAGAGTGTCCAATCATGTGCAAAGAGAATTACATAGATTCCGTCTTGGAGCCGAAGTAAGCGGTCAAGGTAAGCATCAGTAGCTGATTCTGGGTGGATTTCACTCTGTACTGTAGGGCAGTATAGCTGCAAGTCAGGTTTAGGGCCGGTTATAGACGCGAGTCAGCGAGGGATGGAGGTTTTCTAAGTTCCGATTGAAAGCCAACATCCCGATAAACACTTGGCACGAGTCGATCAGACGGCCAGAAGTCGGTCGGTATTTGCAGTCCAAGCAGAATTATGACAGCTGAGATAATGGAGAGCATTATTAAATTCTTCCTTGTTATTATTCTGGGTACTATTCTGAGAAGGTCCATGTGATGAACATGATTGCTACTCTATTCAATGCTCTCTTCATTATTCTCTTGTTTTAATATTCCATATGCTGTACACGCACGCCACTCGAATACATACGTGCCACCTGTTACGCGATCTGAATTCCGGATATCTACTTCGTCTGGTTATACTGATATACGTAAGAAACTTAACTCTCACAGTCTACCAATTCGATTACCATTAAAATGGCATGCGTGCGTAGCTTTTTTGTGTTGCTCTGCTTGATCCTAAGCGCATAATTATTTTCCAGAATCAGTTTGACGTTGGTTGACTCAGAGTTAGGTTTTCCATGAGAAATTCTAGGAATGTTAACTGTATCTTCGCTTTGGCTGTTGACTAGCTCCGTGTTTCTGCGCAACAAGTAGTTTGCATAACGCTGTATCTCGAACCGGTAATAAAACGTTGCTTTCTGCCGCACACCATGATTATACAAATAAGTGAAGTGTTCCGCCTATAAACCTTGTGCACGTGTGCTTTTTCAAAAATATTTCGCCTGCGTTCTTTAGGTTTGGCCACAGAACTTAGTAGCTGGTTGTGCACGGAGTAGTGTTACTACCCTGTGTATATGGATCGTTCATTTTTTTAACATTCGTTGCCAATGCATAGATTTTTCGTTCTTCAAATTTGCATATAGCCACTTCTGGTAAATTGATACATATGCAACAGATGCCGATGGTACCAAAGACGACGAGTCCATTCAGGATGTCTTGTCACCATGCTACGATCTCTCGTGTGCATAAATGACAGCGTCGTAAATGAGGACCGCTCAAAACGTGCTTGTTAGTGACAAAGCTTTACTACTCTCACACCCGCCCAGCCATCAATGAGCAGTAAGTTCCACAAACGCACAGTCACATTTCTTGCAGATTATTCCCAGTTGCAGTCAACACATTACCCCGGAAGGCCCACATCCGGTTAGGTAACTGGGCGCCGAATAATAGCCACGTAGATTTCCAAAATCCTGCCGAAGTTCGACCCTGTCTTTGCGTCATACCTGAGTGTCCAATAGCTGTATATCACACACAAGTGAGCCACTCATTTGTAGCGCTCATTGGTACACTTTGGGAACATTATGGAGCACTATCTTAAGACCTCACACAGGCGTCTGAAAAGTCTGTGCACAACTCCTATGGCCTAGAGCGTCCTACACATAAGGCCGTCCAGAGCAATCAGTGGCTTGTGTTTAATTATGAGATGCATACTCCTTAGCAATGTAACCGGTGATAAATTCAAGACAGCTAGTCGCTGGCTGTTTACACACCCAAACTGTTTTCGCCGAAACTGTAGTTTTCATTGTTGTGACTGGGGAGTTAGTCCAATCCAATTGCAACTATCGGTGGTGTTTCGCTCATAGCATTTTGTTTAGATGAGCGAAATCTCAAGGTCATGGACCACCAACCATTCGTATTTTAACCGGTTTACTTGACATAAAACACGGAATCGCAATTCAGCACATTTCAACGTCGCTCGGTGTTCTTTAAGAATAAAAAGCATCTAAAGAATATCTAAAGCAAATTTCACCCTGGAAGACCGGTTGTTGACGTTCGCTTGCTTCACACACCTCAGATTTTACGAATGCGATTATAATCGCAAAATTTCTTCTGTTCGGTGAGCCCGGAGACAGCACATTTTCCCGTGGATCTCAACTTCAGTTAAGTACAACACTCTCAGGCAACAGCATGAACTGTGCAGTGACAACGCGAGGGGCGTGACTGTTGATGATTCCCTTTCCCAGATATGCACAACTAGCCTGTAAATAAAACGGCGCCACGAAATAGCTTCAGGTATCATTCCTATCACGAATATGACTCTCTATAGGTAATGACTGCCATAAAGCGGTCGCCATGATAACGGTGCCCGTTGTCACTCACCTCAACGGCTTGTTGTAACCGCTTGGTCCTTGTCTATGTGCGACGCTAATTATGGGACCTCGCTGATGCACAGTAACATAATCCAATGGCCAACGACGGTCTTTCATACCCATAACTCCACGTGATAAGGATTATCTTTGATACCAATAGTAAACACCATGCAAGTAACCACACAGGCCGGTAAACATGAGGTCTCAACCGTGCGTTAGATAGCTTAATCTGATGGCCTGACATACTCATTACTGTACTCGATGTTGCCTTACCTGGCTACTTGTGGTACTTAATAGTTCAGTGTCCATGTGAGGCGTTGATTAACCGGCAACTTGATCCAACCTAATCTGCCATACTCATGAATGTACGGGTTGTTGCTTATCCCTGCTACTTATGATAAACTTCGGGACAGTAGTTATGCGAACCGATGAATACAAGGCCCAAACCACGCACACATACCTAATCTGATGGCGAACCACGGACCTCATACTCACAACTGTAGTCGATATTGCCTACCTTAGCTAGTTAGCGTAATTGCAAGCCCTATGTCTATGTGCAACGCTGAGTATGAGGCTTCATCTATGCCCAGTAGCCCAGTCCAATGGCCAACGAAGGCCCGACATACTCATAACTGCACTGGATGCCACCTTCTGAGGTTGCTTTTAGTAAACGCCAGGCCCGTGCCCTTGCTAGTGGCTGACCATAGCGTCCCAAATATACATGAGGGACTAATCCGACGACAAAAGGCGCTCCTTTATATCCATACGTCGTCCGCCTGGCAATCCCATGTCTAAAAAATACACATTTAACAAGCTATGTTTCTCTGTACTGGTTGCATCGGTACAAACATAATATGTGGTCAATCCACTTCTCAGATTTTTACTCGGCAGGGTTTCTGAAAGAATGTATGATCACCTACGACTCGCGCACATTCTCCACCATTCCCAGCGCTGAATCTGGAGATCTACCATTATAAAGGTCATCTCACTACTTGCTGAATTAGTCTTATAGGCGATAACGAAGGAGCCGTGTGTACATTGACGATTCGATGGCGCGATTCGGCAACCATATACATTATTGAGCGCGGCAAAGTTAAAACTAAAGAGAGGTGTATCCTTGGCAGTAGGGAGACCAAGTGGTGTAGGCTTGGCCACTAAGATCCAAGGGCTACACGCGTCCTCAAACGTGGATCCATGGATGCAACCATAGCAAAGATCTGGTGAGCTGGTGGGTGCCTGATGTGAAATCCGCTCGTTCAAAGCGCTAAATCCAAACTTCGATCGATTTTCGCTTTCTGATACTGATACAATGTAGCTAAATAAAATCGGTGGCTTGGTCTTCCTCATCAAAACTCATAGTCAGCACATACTCAACCACAGTAGCAATCTAACCAGCAAGGAGCAATTTTCTGGGCTTCATACAACTCATCGTTAATGACGATCTATTGCAGTCCACCTTCGCTTCCAAAATCATGTTGAATAAATCAAAATAAATGAGCCAGTAAGATGGCCAAACCTGATGCGGGCGAACCCTTTCACATTGTGATGATGATCTAGCTGAAAAATGAAAGATCCAAGCTAACTTAGTTGCGCACAATCTAGCCAATGCACGTCCCTCATACTTATATACGTCCTCACCAGTTCACATCGACCGCACACCTACTAGCTGCACGTAAATATCAATTAATGTCTTTGAAATCGGGCAGTGTTGCCTCATTTAATTAGTTGGGACTTGTGGAAACTTTAGACTTTCTGTTGAAGGCAAGGCATTCTAACTGACTTCAAAGTGCTTTCTAGCAAACACTTTGGACACTTTCCTACTTTGAATCCTCAATGTAGATATGGCTGCACTATTATCTTGCTTAAGTGGCAGCCATGTACCACCATGAACCCTCAGGAGGCCCAAGAGTGTCCTAACTGCAGTGACAAACATAAACGGCTTATACAAGATGTTCATGTACGGAGCTGTCCATGCAGTGAAGTACGGCAGCGCAATGACGGTACCATGACCACCATACCCAGTCTGATGGCTTGCCCGTATTTCACTGTACCTCCAATATTTCCCAGACGAGAGTGTTACCCAGAATACCGGTTCAGTCCGTTTAACTTATGCAAGGACTTGAAGGCAATGGCTATTTTAATGTGCCGTCAGCTTGGTCTGCTCACAAACCCAGTAGTTTGTCCAACGGTACAATTGGTGGGTCGGTATTTTGGTGAAGGTCAAACCTTACATTAAGCCATATATAACGTTTGCTGACCATCATAAAAAAACAAAATTTTGCCAGCTGTGTCGATTTCCTTGGCTCCAGCGAGACGCTTGCCACATCCATAGAAGAATTTTTCATATACAGTTTGCTAATGGTCGCTTGAATTTGAGTGTGCGCGGACGTAGTGGGCGTGTTTATTGTGTAAGTCGTTTTGAGGTTATTTTCGAACCTAATACGTAAAAAGACACAGGAAGAAAGCAGCTTTTCCATAAAATTTCCCATTGTTTTAATAGAAACAATCGGCGAAGCCACCTTATGTTAGAGTTTCCCCTTTTCGAGTCACGGTTTTGAGAAATTCAAGATGTGCGTCTATGACGCGGCAGCACCATTTGTACAACAAGTTCAAATAGTGTCAATTTGGTCAGGCCGCTCACTAGATTTACATCCAAAATATATTCGCCGAAACTATAGTGTTTTCGAGATTGTGACTTTTACAGCGGGTTAATATGATCCATTCGCACTTTTCGATGGTGTTTCGCTCATAACGTTTTGTTTTGGTGAACGAAATTTCAAGTTCAGTGGCCACCAACGATTCGCATTTTGCCCGCCGGTTTACGAGAGTTAAAGCACAATGTCGCACTTTGTCATTTTTCAGGGTTCTTCGGCGTTCTTTAAGGATGGAACATCTACAGATTTTTCAACGCAAGTTCCACCCACATTGTTCCACCTATGTTTGCTTTATGCTTAGCAGATTTATCTAATGAGATAATTTTCTCGACGAACCTCGTCATAACACATTTTTCCATGACGCCCAGCTTCCAACGCCGCTGGGTCTTTGCACACCCAAACCGGGTTCGCCGAAACTATAGGGTTTTCGAGGTTGCGAATTTAATGGGGAGTTGGTCTAATCAATTTGCACTCTCCAGCGACATGCTGCACGTAGCATTTTGTTTGGGAGAACGAAATTTCAAGGTCATAGACCATCGCCGATTTGCATTTTCTTGCCGGTTTACGCGACATTAAACACGCAGTCGCACTTTAGCATATTTTGGCGTTTTTTCGTTGTTCCTAGAATCTGAAAAACATCTTAAGAGTACTTAATGCAACTTCGACCCTAGAAGATTAGTTTTAGACGTTTGTTTGCTTTATGCTCCTCAGATTTAACAAATGGGATGATTTTGTTCGGCAAACCTGTTCACAGCACAGTTTCCTCATAGGTTTCATAGTCCACTCAGTGCAGTAAAGTTAGTCAACCGTATGAACTGTGCAGTGACAGTGCGAGATCCATCTGTGGATGATTCTCTTCCCCAGATATGCATGACTAGTTTGCAGATAATACGACGTCACGAGATACCTGCGGGCGTCAGTCCTATTATGACTATGACGTTCTATATGTGGTGACCACTATAATGCGGTGACGGTAGACATTGTCTCGCACATGGACTACTCATCGTAGCTGCTGGGTCCGTGTCTATGTGCGACGCTGATTTAGGGGCCCCACCTATGCGCAGCAGCCCAATTCGTCAGTCCAATATATATGCTGACCGATAAAAATAAGGCCTAAGGTATGCGCGATAACCTCACCTGACAGCCTGTTATACTCACAACTGTAGTCGAAGTCACATATTGATCGTGCCTGTTGAGTCCGTGTCCTTCTGCATACATAACTAATCTAATGGTGAACGACTGATCTCATACTCACAACTGTGCACAATATCACCTACCTTGACTACATTTTGAAACGACTATGCCAGTGTCTATATGCGACGCTGATTATTAGGCCTCAGCTATGGGCAGTGTCCCAATTAAACTATCAAAGATGGACCGTCATACCACAACTGTGAGCGCTCTCGCTTATGTCTGCTACCTGTATCATCATTATCGAGAGCATGACATCAGTGTTCAACACCGGTCTTCACTGTCGTACCTACCTGCTACCTATAGTAAACACCAGGCTGTTAAAAATCATATTTGCCTTTAGTGGTTGCATCGGTACAAACATAATGTGTGGTCAATCCGGTTCTCAGTTTTTCACTTGAATGGGTTTCTGGAAAAAATATGCTCCTCAGATTTAACAAATGGGATGATTTTGTTCGGCAAACCTGTTCACAGCACAGTTTCCTCATAGGTTTCATAGTCCACTCAGTGCAGTAAAGTTAGTCAACCGTATGAACTGTGCAGTGACAGTGCGAGATCCATCTGTGGATGATTCTCTTCCCCAGATATGCATGACTAGTTTGCAGATAATACGACGTCACGAGATACCTGCGGGCGTCAGTCCTATTATGACTATGACGTTCTATATGTGGTGACCACTATAATGCGGTGACGGTAGACATTGTCTCGCACATGGACTACTCATCGTAGCTGCTGGGTCCGTGTCTATGTGCGACGCTGATTTAGGGGCCCCACCTATGCGCAGCAGCCCAATTCGTCAGTCCAATATATATGCTGACCGATAAAAATAAGGCCTAAGGTATGCGCGATAACCTCACCTGACAGCCTGTTATACTCACAACTGTAGTCGAAGTCACATATTGATCGTGCCTGCTGAGTCCGTGTCCTTCTGCATACATAACTAATCTAATGGTGAACGACTGATCTCATACTCACAACTGTGCACAATATCACCTACCTTGACTACATTTTGAAACGACTATGCCAGTGTCTATATGCGACGCTGATTATTAGGCCTCAGCTATGGGCAGTGTCCCAATTAAACTATCAAAGATGGACCGTCATACCACAACTGTGAGCGCTCTCGCTTATGTCTGCTACCTGTATCATCATTATCGAGAGCATGACATCAGTGTTCAACACCGGTCTTCACTGTCGTACCTACCTGCTACCTATAGTAAACACCAGGCTGTTAAAAATCATATTTGCCTTTAGTGGTTGCATCGGTACAAACATAATGTGTGGTCAATCCGGTTCTCAGTTTTTCACTTGAAAGGGTTTCTGGAAAAAATATGTAATCAATTACGACTCGTACACATCTTCCACGACATCGTTTAAAACACAGTTAAACAAAGTTGTAGTGGCTACATCACCAAGTGCGTGAGAAATTCCCTTGTCCACAATTACCGGTCGGTGTCCGCGCCGAACCTGGAGACTCACTCTCATAAGTGTGAACTCACTATTTGCTCAATCAGTCCAGTTAGCGATAACGAGGAAGCCTTGTGTACATTGATGATTCGATAGCGGGATACGGTTATCATATGAGTTATTGGGCGCGGTGAAGTTAATACTAAAGAGAGGTGTTTACTTGTCAGTCGGAGGACCAAGTGATGCAGACTTGGGCTCTAAGGTCCAAGATCCACACGCGTCCTCAATTGTGCACCCATGAATGCAGCCGAAGCAAAGGTCTAGTGAGTGGGCGGGTGCCTGGTGTCAATCAATCATCACCTACTCAACTGCACTGGCAAACATTTCGGCTATATCCGTATAAACGAGCTTGTAAGATGGCCAGAGCTGATGCAATCCAACCGTCTTAGATAATGAAGATGATTTAGCCGGTGACTATAAGGACGCATTCTTCAGTGGAAATCCCCAGTGCACAACTGGAAAATCGCTGTAACTGTCGCCTTACGGATTTGCCGACACCGATTAACAGGAGCTATGGATTCGAGACAACAGTTGACAACCACATGAAACACCTTGTTTCCGCTTTCCAAAAAGGCGAGGTCTGAGCCATACAAGAGAAAAGTCCGTAATGCAGACTGATTTACACGTTCCTTGATATTCACCGATATCCGCCTTGACGCCATAGGTGCTTCAAATTAGCAAACGCGACCCGAGCATTGCAGGTTCGTTCATTGACCCCATCTGTCACACTACAATCAGAATTGATACAACACCGAATATATGTAAAACACTGCACCACACTACCGTCCCAACCGGATCAAAAAATACCTGCAATCCCACATAAGCTTTGTTCAACGTCTGAGGATTTCCTCGGTCAACCAAAAATGACGCCTTCCTCACAGAACTGCACATACAAGCCAAATCGTCTCAAAAATGATGTCCGTTTTGGGGCTGTCCCGAAACCGAAGTGTTTCAGTGCAATGACGGCACGACACTGCTATGTCCAGTTTGATAGCACACCCGCAACAACGCACTTCCCTCTCTTGACTTTACCCAATCCCCACTTGTTATATTACATGCAACTAGCAAACAAACTCACGTTTTATTCTGACTATAATCTTCTGATCATGCCTGAGGGTACGCCATCCACCTGTTGAAATAAGCATAATCATGATAACGTGACACTGTAGGTACAAAGCACACACCAAATGACAACATAATTATCATCATCATTGATAAAAGAGCAAGAAGTGCCAACATAGACTCACCAAATACACATGATGTGATGCCTCAGACGCAACTGGTTTCGCAAGGTTCCACGCCTTTTTTCAACTGTGACAGTTTCATTCTGAAGACAGCTCATCATACAAACACTCAAAAACACCAGATATCTCTGATCTCTCTTTCTCTGCGAGCTCTCAGCTATATTGATTGCGTGCAATCTAGTCAATGCTTGTAGCTCATAATCCATCACATATACTGACTCCAGTTCGCGTCGATCGCATACCTGAATATCGATCATCACTTTTAAACCGGGAATTGTCATGCCATTGAAGCAGTTAGGAATTGTGATGACTTTTGGCTGTCTATTATTTCGGGAGGCATTCTAACTCACATCAGAGTGCTTTCTAGCAAGCCCTTTGGACATTTATCCTATTTTGCGTCCCAATTATAGGCATGACTGTCCTATTAGCTCGCTTGATGGGCAGCAATAAACCACCACGAACCCGCGATAGACCCAAGACTATCCTAGCTACAATAATAACCATAAACGGCTCATCCAAGATATTTTTGTACGGGGCTATCCGCGAACCGAAGTACGGCGTCACGATGAGGGTACCGCGACTACCATACCCAGTCAGATGGCTTGCCCGTAGTTCATTATATTTCTGATATAATTTTATCAGTTTACCAATTATTTTTGAAGAGCATGGTCACGAATATAAAAAGTGAATTCAAGCGACGAACGCGAAAGGGTAACAGGAGAATATGATATAGATAGAAACATTCGAATTCAATTCATGCCACTAATAGTTTCAGTCAGATGAGCTGAAACTCAACTTTAGTAAAAATTTTGATATGGAAACACGCATCTAAAAACCAAGAACCGAAGAAAAAACAAACAATCCTGAATGCTCCTTAAGGCGCGGTAAGCGTTGGCGCAATCATGACTCACACATCAGGCACAGGACAAGAGCGTTACCTACAGGACCTGCCCAGCCCATTTTATTTGTGCAAGGACTTGAGAGCAGTGGCTGTCCTGAATTGCCTCTGCTTGTTCCGCTCACAAATTCAATATTTCACCCAACGGCACTGGTGGTGGCACGGTATGTCGGTAAAGTCAAGCCTGCCCTAAACCAGATCTAACGTATGCTATCACAACAGTAAACAAAAAACTTACTATTAGAGAAACTACTCACAAGGTTGCTGAAAACTCCTCGACGGCCCACGACCGGTTTCGCTCTTCCACTTCGGGCTCATCAGGTGGGCGCAGGCCCAAGTTTCCGTCAACCTGATGATCTACTAGAGCCCAAATTGCACTGTTTTCGAGAAATACACTCACTTGCAAATCACTTTGGTTTTCACGGGAGGCTCAATTGAATCTCTTGTTTAGGATGTCCTCTAGCTGAATGTGCTGCACCGAGGCCGCCTCATAATTCAGTTGGCGCGATATTCGAGGTATCGCAGTATATTTTCATAAAGGAAACTACTCACAAGGTTGCTGAAAACTCTTCGACAGCCCACGACCGGTTTCGCCTTTCTTGGGGCTCATCAGGTAGGCGCACTCCCCGAGTTTCCGCCAACCTTATGTTCCACTCGAAACAAACTTGGAAATTATACAGAAAATATACTGCGACATCTCGGATATCGTGTCAGCTGAATCATGACGTGGCCTGTGTGTAGCACATTTAGTTGTAGAATATCATAAACGAGAGATTCAGTTGAGTCTGTCGTGAAAACCAAATTGAGTTGCAAATGAGTGCATTTCTCGAAAAAAATTACTGGCTGTGACGAATTTTTTGGCTTTGGCGAGACGCTTGCTGCAACCATAGCATTTACCGCGTACCCATTATCCACACCGGTGTACCGATTGCCGTTTTTGAAATCGGGCATTGTGGCCTCACTGAAACGTTTCACAACTGCGGCCACTTTTGGATGCCCGTTATTTTAAGCTGCTGTCTTACTCAAGCTGTAGTGCTTAATAACACACTGTTTGACAATCCGATTTTGAGTTATCAAGGTAGACAGGATCTTTTCTTCGCCCCGTCTGGATATAAGAAACACCCTGGATCCTCCAACCGATCCAAGGATATTCTTGATGCATCTTGCTTGCCGCATCTGCTGCCTGCTTGTTCTGCATATACACCCATCAATTCATCCAACGACGTTGTTGGTTGTTCGTTCTAACATTGGAGGTTATAGCTCCCCTTGCGCCAAACATAGTGCGCGCTGACCAGCGTAAAAGCAAACCTTTTCTAGCTGTGACGATTCCCTTGGTTTGGTCAGGACATTTGCCACAACGTTGGAATACTTTTTCATGTACAAGTAGCGAACACCTGCTCTATTTTGAGTTTGCGCGGACAAGGAGGACGTAATTATTTTTTGTTGTTTTTAGATTATTTATAAATCCAACACAGAGAAAATTACTTGAAGAAACCAGTATCTTCCACAAAATTCCCCACAGCTTTCAGAGACGCTAAATATGGATCCAATGGCAGCCACTCAGATATGATTTACAAGCCCCTAGTTAGCCTCCAACTCGTTTAAAAAAAAACCTGCCGGCTTCATGTGTAGATTTTAATAGTCCGAACAAATATCATGAAATGCCAAAAAACGCTGCGTTGAAGACTAGTTCCTTCAAACTACGGTTTCAGAAAAATTTTCGACGTACCCCCGAGGCTTAGAATTTTAGCAGTACATGCGAAAATCACGTTTAAAATGATCAGTTTCTGGTGCAAACTTCCAAAAGTTCTCAGACGATAAACACATCGGCTGACATATGGCGTCTTGCACCAATCCATGCGGCCGCCTGTCTGCAGCTATCTTCGGTACCCAGAGGCCTTTTCTTTCTCTACAGTAAGCGCAATCTGAAAATATGTAGAGCGTGGTTCGGTTCCTTATTGGCCGTCGGCGGCCAACCAAACACAACCCACCTGAGTGAGATATAATCCATCGGCTTCCCCAAAGCTACGCCTGTTACCGTTTAAGGCTTCACAGGCAGTTTGAACACTTGGTCAGCAACCTAAAATTGTTGGAAGCGTTCAAGTCAACATTCAAGTTCAAGCTGTATTTAGCACTGAATTGTGCGACCACAGCAACCTAGATGACGGTCTATGCCAAAAAACACATCCCTCCCGTTGTCACTTCGTCTTCTAAGACACAGTTGAGATGAAAGTCCACTCGCACGAGCCCCTCACCTCCGTACTAGTAATATCTCAGCACTCATAGCCCTGCATTCAATCGTGGTGGTGGCTTATACGTTGTAATAATTATACGTCGTAAATACCTCCGCTCTGTCCTCAATAAAATGCAAACAAAAACGGAAGCTCGTGAAACTGATAATCAGGCTAGATATCATTTTTATATGCCTGTCTTAAATCAAAAAGCAGGAAAGCTAAATCCGACCTCTTTTGGCCGATTGTAAAAGTGATCAACAGGATGTTTGTAGGCGAAGTTTATAACAGTAAGACATGTCGACACATACAATCAGTAACTACACTAGGTTGACCTGATTACACCTTTGTCTTGTCAGGGTCACCGTTTTGTGAAAGTGGATTACAGTAGACGAGAATCGAAATTACTACTGATGACAGTAGACCTGGTGAATCAGATAAGTGAAATGGGGTCATCCAACAGCAGCGGTTTTAAAATATCCAGATCTGGTGCAGGCACAGATACAACATAGATAGGAATGGTGATAAGGGGACGTATTTGGTTGTTTGATTAGGCTGTCATGCATAGCGAAGGCATCACATTCGGTGGCGTGCATACGTACTGGCCCAGTAGTTCCGGTTATAAACTGAGGTAAGGGCACCGTACCCCGAATACTCGCCAATATTCCATGTTAAATAGTAGCTTTGGGTTTCTGCAGAATAGATGAATTCAGAGGATTAAAATATTGTTGGGGGGAATCTTACGAGTTTTCCCGCTTGTTTCAGGCCACTGGAGTGAGAGGAGTTATTTACGTCAGAAATAAGGTATCGAATCCTTTGAACTTAAGAAACGGCTAGTTTTCAGACGAATTTCGGCATAACGGCAGTGTGGCGTTCTTACGCCATTTCTTTCCACCATAATTCAACATCAACAATGGCACACAATAAAGGGGTACAAACGGTTACACGTCAGGTGGGCACAGTGGAGAAAGTGTGCCACCAACATTTTACAAAGTCCTGAACCACTGATCATACGGGCTAGGGGCAGGCGTATCAGCGTGGGACAAACGGATTGGTAAAAGGGAACATTAGCCTCGTCAAACCCTTTTTAATATCACCAGCTGGGTATATTGCCCTTTGCCTAAACAACGGACTCTACCAAATGCCGATGGCGAATAGAAGCAAGGGCTCAGAAGTAAATTTTGAGGCCTAAAAACTACAATATTCGCAAGGTTATTACTTTATAGAAAAGAACATCTGTCCAGGGAATCGTTCTGAAATTCATTTGCATGCGTTATGTATTTGAGCGAGCCACTGTTCAAGGTCATCAATCGACATCGGCTGCAAAAACGGTGCCTAATGTAATGAGATATCGCGACTTGCGGTGATATCAGAATCGCTTACAACAGATGCAGGTTTCCTATATATCTGAAGCTGAAGTAATTTAATAAGCTTCCTAAAATCCACATTCCACTCGTTGACGCAGAATATGCGGAAGTGCTGTCCCTGTGAATGAGTCTCGCTATTTATATCTGCTGTACGGGACGAATATTGATTTAAGCGCTATGCGGCCTCAATAATTTTTAGTTCGCATTATCATAGAGAAAGATTTATTATTATTTTTGTATGAATCCTGGGAAACTGAAAGAACTTAAGGCTTGCATATGTGGGTGACCTGTTCGCTTACATCAAGTTTGGTGACAAGGTACAGCCGAGTTCTCCATTGTTACTGGCAAAAACCTGTCGGGACAATTCTGTCGGTTATTATAGCGGACAGCTGAACAAACCTAGTTAAAACACACGATTGGTGATCTATGGTGACTCATCAACTAATCAAATCGGACCTGTCTCGGTCATAGTGGACAGCTAAACGGAACTTCCTGAAACACACGACCAACAGGCGGCCAGGGGTCCCCAATATCACAATGTTCACGCCCATCCAACTCCACCGGGAAAAGTCGAAGGTCCAAATTGCATGGCACTGAAGGTTTCATTTTACTGGTCGTTTTGATCAGTATACATATCCTGCCGGGAGCTGTTTCACCTTCCTGGTTTGTAGTGGCCTATTGATGTCCTGAAATGAGAGGCATTTGGCTGACAGACCTTGAGCGGCACCCTGTGAAAGGAGCACTTATGTACTGACTGTCTGTTATAAGCTTGTTCACACAACACCAGCTTCAACGGCTGATTCGCATTGCATGTTTTCTTGCAGCTTGGTGCCTACTGGCCGTGAGGCCTTAAGAAATATGGGACCCACATGAAATGCATGAGGTTTCTTCGTAAGACGAACGGTCTTGAGCTAATGAATCTTGCGTAAGTCACACGAAATGTTCGTAGTCGCTTTCTAGTTACTCTCTCTACAGAGTTAGTCCTGGTATTAAACCATTAAAGCACGGTTCTCGATCAGCTGCTCCTTGGAGCCGAAAGTATGGAGGAACACGCTTTCGGAATAAACTTTGTAGGGAGCCTTTCTTTTTCTGATTAGTTAGAAAGCGCGCCTTTGTGTTTTCTGGACGGACTGGACCACCAAAAACAAATTGGTCGTCCGCGGAATAACTTTTGGGGCAAGCCTGAAGGGCACCACCACACAGAAACCAAGGTTCCCCATTACATCAGCTGATGCGATATGTACGCAACCAGTTGCACAACAACGGTCATTAGTACCAGTCGGCGGTCACAATGCATATCTAATAAAAAGGAAAACGCGGAGAAAATGACTTTTACACGCATGTTTTCGTCTTCATTAAACTTAGATCAAGGTGAGCTACGTCAGCCACTAAAAAATGAATTCCAGGAATAAAGCAGACCTTACATAAGCTTAAACAAATCTTAATATAACAGTGACACTGGGGTATTTCAGGGCATTAAGTAAATAACGACAAACACTACAACCTTGGGCAAATGATTCATTCGATGAAACTTTGCTCCGAAGGGGATTTGGATGTGCAACTGGGGATTGATGCAAGCTTCTGCGAGACTGCCTTTGCACCCTGGCTGCGGCCCACAATTTTCACGAAAGCTAGATTCCTTAAAATAGGCACAGGGAATCGGGAGAGTGAAGATTTATACTCAATTATTCCACCTGAACGTCCACCAGGACTGCATGAGCCTTCTTTAACAAAGCTTGAAACTTACCACACATCAGAGCAGCCAACGAGAGGCAACCGTTCCGTTCATCAGCCTCAGAGATCTTACAGTATTTTCAGCGAACCAATGGAAGTAGCTTCCGAAAGTTACAATCAACTGTTTAGATCGCCTGGTTCAGAAGGGCTCATGACCGTTTGAGGCTAGCACCACAAAGTTTTGTCACAGAGGTGACAGTCAAATATTGGATCCCATTGAGACGGGACTTACAGGTACGTCACCAGTACGAGAAGCCGCTGGTGGAATCATGCATCCAGCGAATAGGTTGTGAATATTTGGCCAACTGAGAACTGATTGTATACTACCTAAAGTGCACTAATTTCGAGACCCCGTAATCTTATCGCTAGTGATTTTGGATCTGGTGTAGTGTCCCTGCTGTATCGAATGCGAATGTTGCACACTTTTACTCAGGCATGACTGCGCTTCTCGGAATTCCGGGGCCTTATTTCTGCCCTTTAACGCCACAGCCAGGATAGTTTTTACTATCTCCCACCATGCTCGGAAACGTTAATGAAAATGACTCAGTATCTGCGGAAAATTTTTAGCGCGATTTCACCGGGCGGGTGCGGAGTATGCAGGAGCTTAGTATGCATGGAATACCTAGATATTACAGGTTGTTGACTCTTGAGAAGTATCTGGTACGTGACCAATTCAGTGAAATATTTAGGCTGTTCTGAGAGCCGAGTGAGGTGGACGCTTCTTAATTCAGTATTCAAAGGCGACGGTCAGTAAATTCAATTTGAGCCTGGCAATTGCCGGCACGACGTCTTCTGAAATGCAGCCGGGCACGCGCCCTTCACATGTGCGTGCACCTCATCCCCCGGTTGGCCGCTTTCTTAGCGTCAAGAGATTGTCGGCTGGCAAGCAGGCATAGCACCTGTAGAAGCAAATCGGTTATGCCCCACACTGCCTCTAGTTCATCTGCGTTCACTTCTTTGGCTATCATCAGCACCGTGGACAAAATATGAGTTTGAAAACGAGTTGATAATTTAGTATGCCATCGGATGATGACGGATATGCCTTAGCTCCAGGCACAATGATCTGGTCGCCAAAAAGCCTTCGTTGCCAAAACTTGCGTTTCTGTGCTTTGCGGTCTTTTCCGACCAGAAAACCCCACATTTCATGGAAGGAGCGACGTAGATCAGCCGGATAAAGAAAAATACTAAACGAGCCATTCTCAGTTCATTTCACCGGAGAATGCGAGTGGGTTGAGTTTTGACGAAACACTCTAATCGGGTCCGGAATCCGCGGTGGGTGTGCTGTTTTAAATTTTCACTGTCAACTTTTAATTTTATTGGAAGGCTAGAATGAAGACTTTATCACCTATGCTAATAGAGCTGGTTTAGAGTGTGGTCAATTAGGGTAACCATTTTGTCCGAAAATCGGTTCAGGTGTTTGATTTTTACTTCCGGCCCTGATCTCTTGGTGACCCATTAGCCGCACAATACTTTTAGCTGCAAAACCTTCCAAGTGGAATGAAACCCTTACGCCAAAATATTACATTTTGTAGCGTATTTGTTCAAGCAAAAATTCATCCCAATTTACTTCCATACTTTTCCCGCTAAACGAATTTCATTGTTCACTGGGCCAATCATACCTCTGGTGGAATAAGTTCCAAGCATTTATGATACACCGAGATGCCGCGATGGGGCTCAAAAGACTGAAATCGCACTCTCAGCCCAATTGCCCATCTCATTTCGTCCAAAGGGACACGTCGTCGCTTTTGAAATTTCAACTCCATTGTGCGGATACTGAGCTCCGGTCTATTTCTCACTCTAACTCCGCTGTTTGGCCTCGCGCTGGTAGGATTAATACCCAGGGCTGTGAACTCGAAGAACACTGACAAACCCTTCTTCTTCTTGTGCCTTTCAGGCGAATGGAAGCTGTTGAACACCGAGAAAAACCTGATCCGTAAATTCGTGAAATTCATTGGTGTCCCGAATCTGCTTTATACCGAAAGGCGCATTCGCTTCGGACACTCAGTACGCAAGACAACGGAAGATCTCTGTAGTTTTCCTTATAAATGTGTCACAGAAGCCTCTATTAGGTGGAGTTGGGGTCTTCATAATGGGGCGAGAAACCCTGAGTTTAAGAACGTTTCCGAAGGGCCCGTGTTTCAACCAATAAGGACGCCGTTTTTGGTCTGTGGCTGGTTCCCACATATGCGTTCAATCCGCGTGGGCTTCGTTTTTTTCAAGCTTTTCTACTGTGGACAGAAAGCCATGTTAGCAAGGGCGGACAAGTCCTTTGATTTGAGGTTTCAAGACGTTACGCCTCCTTAACCTCAAACATGATATGGTCAGTTGCAGCAAAAAGTTACTTTTTGATGATGATGATGATGATGATGATGATGGCCGGTCAGGTCGTCTGGATCCAGGCATTGTGATGACTGTAAGGGATTTTTCACGGGCACTTGTGCAGCCGTCTTAGACGCAAAGCAAACTCCGGGTTGGGAAATCTACAAGAACACATTCGGATTGACATATGCCGCGTCCCTGAATGGGCACCCCGCAACTCAACTCATCTATGGCTAATGACGCTGGCAGCCATGGCCCAATCGCGCAGTCAGTGGCGCTACTGCATCAAGGCTATCGCCTTCAATGTGTAGCCACCCATCAGTTCCCGAACTAACGGAACATGCCATTGCCCTCGGAGCTTGGCTGTATGACTCACTTTTCCACTTTCCAATGATCGAAATCAGTATGCCTATGTTGCACGGTTTGTAACTTATAAATTTATCGATTAAATGATATTCATGCCTTGGACACTCCCCTTATGTTCGTTTCCTGTTTCATGTAGAAGAGAACACCATTACAAGGAAGCCATCCTTTTAATTCAAACCTAACGTGGCACATGACTATAGTTTCCCACGCAGTCTTGCCTGCCTGGAGTAACTTACCACATACAATTGGTAGGTCTACTACAACGGAACAATCGAAACACGGCTCGACTCGTTTTTGTTGTCAAACGTTTCTGAAGATATTCGCTTAGTTTCCCAGTCTGTACAAAATGAATGACAACTGGATCACAGGCATTGTAATATGCACGCTATGGAAGCATCAGGGGACAGTGATTCTCCGAAGGCAGGTGTTCATGACAATTTCTGTGGATGGAAAACAGAAATAAAGCTCATTAGCCCAGTAAGCGAGGTTGTACATCACCAATACTTACATATAAATCAACCATATTGACAGACACCGTATACTACAGGCATACACGAGGTCACTGATTTTTCTCCTACGCAAGTTTTATCATCTTTATAATTTGTTGAGTGTAGAGAACATTTTACCGTTCTAATAAATGCGTTTATGATAATACTCGTAACACAACTTGTCTGAACACTTGTTAGATCCCCATTCCCCACTCCCCGGATAAGGGACGTTATCTGATGATATTCGCGAAAATCTGGAAGCAGATCCTGTGGTTCTCGACGACACCAATACATAGTGAAAGCGTATTGCAGGTTTGATTTATGACGCCCCCACTAGCCACCTAGGAATTATGCCAGGTCAAAAGAAGGATTGGCTCGCAGAACGCACCACTCGCTCTTCAACCCATGTTGAGTGGGGAATCTGTCGAATGCGCCAAACTCCCGCTCACCCCTTGGTAACAGCTCATTTTGCCAGGCTCAACCTAAGTCGCTATTGGAACAACACGACAACAATTACGGAAGTTGCGTTAGACGTCGGTGATTATGCAAAAGCGTCTTGCCTTCTGTAGCTCGACCCTCGCCTACCCGATGCGACGTATCCTGTGGTGTAGCCTGAGGTGGCCAACTACGGACAGTCTAGCAGATGCCTTGAAGCTGAACTGTGGTGAGCGACCGGATTAGTCAGTCATTGAAGTAGTTCGAAGCATCCCTATATCACCAATTCTTATCCGAATTCAATGAAGTGGAATAGGGCACAGAAGTCCGGTACACTATGATGGAGCGAACTAGGGGACTACTCGCTATACCCGACAGAAGAAGCAACATTCAAGCTGAATTGCTTGTCAACGTAACAGCGTGAAACATTTAAGTTGCGGAGTGGTGGTCGAAGTCTAAAAATAGCCTCGTTGCGGTGCTACATACAATCGATAACATGTCACTCTTTCATGCACTCCTCCCCAATCCCCACGTCATTGTGAGTACTCCCAGCACTGGGACCCCTCTTCTGTCTCCTTCACATATTCATTCTTCTCTCCGCCTCGTCCCGTTTCTAGTACATTCCTGTAGGTCTGTCCCTTAGAACTGACATCCGTTCACCGCTGACTTCAACATGTACATTGACTGGGCCGCAAACACTTCGAAATTACTCTTCAACCTCTGGCACCCAGGTCATCTGGGAGCCTGTAACATTCGCATTCTGAAATAACAGACTGCTCTTGCATGTACGCTGAATTCACTCACTGCTTATGTGCGATGTCGTCTGAAACGAGGATTCAAGACCCAATTACGGTTGGGCTTGCGTCTCCACAATTTCCGCTCGCTTCTGGTTGCGCTTCCAACTTCTGCCCACCGATGAACCAGCTCTAATCCCAAACAAACCACGTTGCTGTCAGTTACCCGTGAAGAGGTTCGATCACCGCCTATCGCTCCCTCTGGAATATCGGTCATGCACTTATCCGTTGTTGCTTTTTATTGCGCGCTTCATGTTTGCTTGAAATTAACGCACCTCACTTGGCCTCTGAGAAGCCCATAAATCCAGATGTCAAACAAACCTAGCTAAACTAACTCCTAATGCCTGACTGTTAATTATTCCGATTGCCGGGAAGAGAAAGGGAATGTTGTGTTTAATGACCGAATTTAAAAGTGCGGTACAACCCAGCTGGCCTCTTCCAAGCATTGAAACTCCTACAGAATCTCAGCTTTACTGGCGATTGATTTCCTCGTGACGCAGCCACAATCAAACTCGACTCATCCGACTGAGTGTTCCCGAAGACAGGGAAACTTGGTGGATTTAGAAAATCGAAGAAATGGAAAAAAACCCAAGTGCTGCAAGTGTCCGTAGGTTGTTACGTTTGATTTGCTCGACACGTTCCCGGATCGCTGGGTACGAGGATTCGAACGATGATTTCGGTACCTGCCATTCGTCATCCAGGTTTTCTCGGTAGAAAAATGGACTGTGATTATTGAACTTCCAGCCTTGAAAGCGTTTGGGCATATAGCCCTACCCAACACTCCATGTCGCTAGTCTCAGCGACCTTGCACGCTCCGTTCGAATACGGCAATGAATTTCCCGGGTAGTGCCCAACTTATTTGTGTCCATCTGGGAAAGAGGAAATGTCCAAGTCAACCGAGATGAGTCGGTAATTGTACCCAGCTTGAAAAAATACTCTCAATGAATATAGTAAACACAACGGTACCAATTTGACGTGTGTTGTAACGAGGCGGCTAGCTCTATCGAATGTTTGTTTCCCTATAGCAGCACTTGAAATCTTGATTCTCGAGCATTAAGCAAGATTTTGACTGGGCAGAAGTTGCATTGGTCATACCCCCTCACTCCGTTAGATGTTAGTGGCGCCCTATGTGCAGGTAACCCATAGTCTTAGAGTCTCTTGGCTCCAAAAGCGCGTTTGGTTCTTTTAATCGATCAATGCTTCTAACATCGTTTTGTTTAACGGGAAACTATTTGAGGTGTTTTCGATTTATCGACCACCGATGTCTCACAAATGGCAGTGTTTGTGGGACAATGTAGGGATGAAACTGAATTCGTTCAGCTGCTACACCCTTTCGGGCTGAGATACTACCAGTTTGCCCAGCCCTAGACAGGAGCAGTCGAGATGCCCAAGTTGGGTTCGAAACCCGGCCTCCCGTTAGCCCTAGACAGGAGCAGTCGAGATGCCCAAGTTGGGTTCGAAACCCGGACCTCCCGTTAAGTTTGTTCATCTCCTTAATCACTGAAATGTCTGAAGCTGAGTGCTGGAAAAGTGGTGGAGACTACGTTATCTGCAGTCCTTCGTGGACGACATTTGAAGTAAGGGCCGCCATCAGAAATGAAAGCCCTTGAATGACATTGAGAGGGATAAGAGCACTGTACATGTCAGTGAAATATTTCCTATAATGACCAGAGATCTAAACAGTTTATTAGGTTCTGAATGGGAAAACGTGTGCACCTTTAAATCCGCTATCAAGTGCGCTGTGCAAGTGACTGACCGAGTGATTTGTGGTGCAAACAGAGGTAAAGTCACGTACTAGATTACGCTGAGGTATATCCAGCCATTTTATGGTTTTAATTGATTTTCCACTCAAATTAAGATCCTTCAACTCATCTTTCAGTAAACACTGGACTACGTCGATATCAGCAGATCTGATTGGGGACCACTAAGTAGCGACCACGATGGCGCAGGTGGATATCTCAAGCACCGGATAATCAGAGTACTAAGGAGTGAAAGGGAATGCTGGTGAACTACAAGGGCGGAGGATATGAGGAGGGCTTTCGTTTCAGGAAGTATCGTCATCCTGTTTCAAGTGATTCGGTCAGCTGGCCAAAGGAAGTTGGACATCAGGGAAACTATTTCATTCGGTTGTGGTAGTGGGCTGAGCGGTTTTAAAAAAAAACATTTCAGCTGACGTCCTTCAACACACCGGCTCTCTGTGGCCAGAAAGATCCAGCACGATATATCTTATCTCCAACACAACAAAGCACTCCACACTTTACAGAATAGCTGTTAATGCCCTGATAGAGAATTTATCGATTCTACTGAAGATGTAGGACGAAATTACTGTGCTGGTGGAATGGAGCCCAATCAAGGGCAGGCAAAGGTGTCTTTTCTAAATTTTCATCCCCTATAAGGACACCATATATCAACTCTTGTAATCGCGTACGGGCAAACATCAAGTTTCCTCCTGGGTTCGCCACGTCCACTGGTGTCAAAAAGGGTTACCCTCTTACCTTGAAATCTCTCAAGGACAGGACATACGACGCTGCGATCTATAATGCTATGCGAGTTGGAAACGTGCTGTCTACGCGCAGAAGATATGCGGAAACCCTCGGTTTTGACCACAGTATTGGCTGGGTCTTGTCGGGACATCAGATTAGTAATGAGGAGTATACCAGATGGTTTCAGGAAGAAGCTATCCTGCGATAAACGCGCTACCAACGCTTCATAAATTACGCTGGTTAGGACATATACGCTTCTTGACAGAAGTCTGCCTACCCCGCGGAGCTCTTTTTGTTCAGCCATGTGTGAAGTGGAAAAGATCGGAAGGCGGATAGTTTGCGACCCGACAATGAACTGAGAATACACTAGTCAGTATACTGAGTCTGGATGACAACTACCTTCTCTCCGGATGGGGACTTCGGAACTCAACTCATCGTAGTCGATTTCGCCCACATGACTGACACAGTCATGCGGTCAGTGGTACTCCTGCATCAAAGTGATTGCCTTCAGTGCGTAGCTGCCGAGTTTTCTGTTTTCTCAGGGAACCAAAATCAGTCAATAGTGACATCTATGTCATCGCCTCCAATACTTTGCTGTAGCTCCCCTGCTCCTCGACTTTTTGGTGACCGAACCTGTTGGAACTAAAATCAACATACCCTTGATTAGTACTACTGCATGGTTTGTAGTTCGTATACTGACGGATATCCTGTATAAGGACGAGCCGGCTTTCTTGTTGTCACGAATCTCAGGTACGAGATTCGCAGATATCCATTCAATTTGGTAACGTGAGATGCAGACAGCTTGTTGACCCGGACATTCAAGTTCCTGTTTAACAGCATCAGTCTACGCTTTTGGTTGAAGGCCTTGGAGAGAAAAGCATTAGTGTGGTTTAAGAATAAAAACGACCTTGGCGATGTCCGCATGAAGGTGGCAACCACTCAAATGGACCTTGTTGGTTCAGCTGTCTGATTACAGTGATACGAAAGCACCACTTCATAAAATTACAACTGGAGACACTTGTTACTAATTCGAGGGGAACGGAAGTACTGCTACTGCTGTCATTACCTGGTATTTCAAAATCATTGTTACCTAGCGATAGGAAAACATTCTAGCCTATTTGGGTTTAACTGGGAGGAGGAGACCGTCCCAGACAACTGGGGTGAATCGATAGTGGTACCCATTTTCAAAAAGGGTACTCGCAGTGAATGTAGCAACCACAGAGGTGTTAGCTTGACGC
>NW_008751724.1:1224818-1280357 GCF_000715545.1 Opisthorchis viverrini
CAACACGTTGCTTGCTGTCTTTGATGATTGATGATGATCGAGGTAGAACGTCTGTCTGCACGACTGGGAGCAGTGCTATCAGTGCTAAGCTAAGCTTTCAAGTGTTGCTGTCTTTGATGATTGATGATGATCGAGGTAGAACGTCTGCCTGCACGACTGGGAGCAGTGCTATCAGTGCTAAGCTACTTCAGCTTTCAAGCTGATAGTGTGAGGGAATGCTCTCTGGTCGTAAGGATGAAATAAGCGATAAGCCAAACTATTCTTGGTGTTCGCGGTATGTTTCGGGATTCCTAGCTATTGGCGAAATGAGTCCCGTAATGTTTTTTCAGTTCCTGAGAAGAGAAGAATACAGGCAGGGAAAGTTATATATATATGGAGAACTTTCACTGGGCTGATATTCAGCTGAGTGATGTAGGTGATATATTCCAGGTTGTTGATCAATGGTCCCCAACGCGTTAATGAGACACTTGAACATATGATTTTGTGTCAAAGATATGTGGAAGATCCTGATTATATCTGCCCTATGTTCGAGGTCCAGCAAAGCCGTTCTCCAATCAATGCATCTTAACTTACCTTATCAGAATAACTCCGAGACCCACTCTGTTTAGATAATGGATAGTACCGTTGCTTGAGCACCGTGTGTGGGAAAATCAGTGGTACTCATTTTCCAACGATATTGATTCCTTTTGAACCTATAACATGCCACTGCACGAAAACTGGGTGGTCTGTCATTTTAGCGGGAAACTTACATGGGAATGTGGATGGTTACAGCTTGTGACAAATGGACGCTTCAACGAAACCATTTCTAAATGTTTAGCCAGCTCAGTGAGGAGTGATAGCTTCATTCAGGTTATATTAGAGTGTACTCACTAGCTTTTGTTTCATCAGTGGTACAGTGACTGATACGTCTCATAGTGGGTTCAGGATAGCTCAGTGGTCAAGGTGCGAACTTACTGACCCGAAGATCCGTAATTTTAAACCAAAAACCGCATCTCGACTGCTCCTGTCCAGGCTTCGGCAGTCTGACAGTATCTCAGCTACTCACTGGAGGAGTGTCACACCTGAACGTTTACTATTAATTATTATTGAGAACCCCATCCGTGCGTGTTTGCCATGCCACCCAAAGGAAGCACGAGGGTTGCGATTCCACCAAGTTGTTCACACTTTGGCAGAAACAGCCAAGATGCCGGGATTGGATCAAAAGCACGAGCCTTTTGGTCAGTAAGTTCACTTCATAACCGTTGAGTGCTCTGGGGCATGGACCGGTCAACTGTTACTGATGTCGGAGTTATCGAAGTCATGATTGATGGTTTTTCTTACTTTCACGAGATATTGCGTCATCTTTAACCCCTTTGCATTGGTCGAGTAGTGTCTCCTGACAACTTCGATAACTCATTTCACAGTTGCTCGTGTTATCATCTATGAACCTGGCCTACTGAAACTAAAATAATGTTTGACCCTAATCGAGCTTTCTAGTTCACCAATACTTTCCAGTGTTGTCAGGGTTAACTAGAGCCATTACACCGAGCAAATTTAAAGACATACCGCAAGGATTACTGCAATACGGTTTTATCAGTAGTTCAGCCAATTACCCAGTTCCGGAAATCCGCAGTAAAACTAACTGGTGGGTTTGGTTTTCTAGTATTCATGGTTGTTATAACCAAACATCAATCGATTTTCACTGTGCATTTGCCGATTTCTCAGGATGCCTCTGCTTGACAGTAGTACGATGTGACTGTTGGACAGCCCGTTAATCCTCTGATTGTTAGCGGTACTCGGGTACATTGGTTTCTTCAGGGAGGATAAACTGTTAGGACCAATGTGTTTCCAATGCCTCGGAAATACCGTTTCCAACGAACAGCTGAAACCTGGAAGTTTGCTATTCCACATTTAGATATATCCATCACCGTGTATCATTCGTAGTCGATTGCCATCTTTCTCACTTGTAGTGTGCGTCTCTTTCTGTGTTCGAGGCTTCATCTATCTTTGGTTTTCTACCCTTCAGCTACTTTTTGCCAACCTTGTCGCTGAAGCAGAATGTTTTCGTCGTCCAAAAAGGATGTGAAAAATGCCGAGCGTCAAATGCAGATGTTTGAGATTGAGATGATGCAGCATGTTTTCTCAAACATGACCAATAGTTGTCTGAAAAAATGCATTCCGGCCAAATATTCAGATGGGGATTTGACCAAGGGTGAAGCTGTTTGCTTGGACCGATGTGCGGCGAAATTCATGCAAGCCTACATGCATGCCACGAAGAAGTTGTCCACGATGACTGTTCCTGAGGCGGCTGCTTCCCAGCTCGCCACAGCCGCGCAGAGCTAACACAAATTTGTGCCTCCAACACCGGTTGGTGGATTTTGCCTACGTAGGACAGCTCTGTCTCTTGCTCCACCTCTTGGGCTTTCAAATCAGGTGCGCCATAGACAGCCAATAACTGTTTTTTCGTAATGAGAAAACGATGTTCCATATGTACATACATATTTTAGACTACCTTTGTGACAGTAAAAAGACAACCGTTTTTCAGTGATAGTAAAAACTGTTTTTTATGCGGTGTGGGAGCCGGAAAATCTTGCATTTGAGATATTCGGGAATTTTCTCACTGATTTACCCTGGCTCTAAGGGAAAGTTATTCAACACCCACTGGTTATGTGGAACTCAAAATGAGCCACTCATTCATCCTAGATACAGTGAAATTCAGGTGGCACATTTTTGTGCTTTCATGTGTGGGAGTCGGGGTTTCAAATGGATCCCTGTTCTCAATCAGAATGCTTGTTGGTCCTTAGCTGTCCTGAAGAGTCCTTAGCTTCTAGGAAGTATTGACTATAGGGTCTTCAGTTAAAAGTCCCCCGTATTTGACCGTCTTACATTCAATCCCATCTGAATATTGAATTACGATGAGGCAAAGACCTCATTTGGGTTTCGCGTGAACTATTTGTCAGCTGCCAAGTCGATTGTCATGGCGAATGCCCTCTCACTTCTTCCCATGATTGGCTTCTTCTCTATTATGGTAGCTGATCATGTCCTAGATTAGAATGTCCCAATGGTTGATCCACCTGGGTGCAAGTCAGCGGCGATCGGTTTTCACGGTCTGCTCATCTGTTTGTTGGTCCGTTTCACGGTACTCGTCTGTAATAAGTAGCTAAAGTAAATCGTTAAGTAGGATATCTTTGGGTGAGGGGACAGACACTAATTGTACCCAGCCTTGATATCGCGGAAACTGGGGAGTTCAATTTTTGGGTTACAGATATCCGGTCGACTGGATCCTCCAACAGGACCCCTGCATGTGTTTTGTGTAAGTTCGGCCCCACCTATACCAACTATTCCTTTTGCTGGGTCCCCAGCCGTCCGGAACCAGAGGTCAGTTTCTTGGGTTGATTTCGCATCAAGCCTACACAAACTCAAAATAATACCGAGGCAATCGTTTTAGTCTTGCTGTGATCCGTTGCGGTTTATGTTAGTCCGGCCTCAACTTTGAGAAAGGCTTCAAGATTGCAATATTTCTTCAATGCTAAAGATGGCCGAGCCGAGGTGGTGAGCTGGTATCCCTTTATTTGCATTGCCGGGTGCGGGTGTTTGATGAAAAGCACCAGAACTATTAGAGGTGTATGATCCGTTGCGGTTTATGTTAGTCCGGCCTCAACTTTGAGAAAGGCTTCAAGATTGCAATATTTCTTCAATGCTAAAGATGGCCGAGCCGAGGTGGTGAGCTGGTATCCCTTTATTTGCATTGCCGGGTGCGGGTGTTTGATGAAAAGCACCAGAACTATTAAGAGGTGTATGATTGAGTGTCTGTTGTCTCTGGCTTCATATTTTGGGCTCGTGTTGGAATAGTCGATGCTTTTTTGTAGGGGTAAGCGAACCTCGAGTTAATGCCCAAGCCTAAATTGCAAAGTACTGAAAGGCTATTTCGCTGAAACCGAGTCTCACCACTTCGTGCAAATTAATGTAAGTACCATCCATGGATGAATTTGATTCTGATCATCGGGGACTGGTTGGTACAGTATACCATGCTTTTCAAAATATCGCAGTCTCACTTGATCTTTTTTGCCCTTTCAAACGGTACTTTATCACACCGTTGTTCTCTTGCTGTTCTTCGTTCATTACTGACCCCGTCATTTTCCACGAATTCGAAAGAGTAGTCGGTAACCGAAAGGTCTATTTGCACATCAGTCTAACGCTTAGTATAGTGAGTCAATGTAATGAATTGAGACCATCGTGACTACCGGCGATGCGAAAAAAGGCAGTTAACATGATATAGACATCCATCGTAAGTGGGGCTACAGTTGCTGCATTTGTCGTGTGCACGATTACCGTAGTATTTGCGATAAGTTATGGTGTGAATGCACTCACAGAACACACTACATCCAACTTATGAGGAAGTTCATGGCATAGAAGGTCGATGAGAGGTAGCAATCGAGACACAATACGGACAAAAGTACATTTTTCGTTGTCCAACTTTCGTTTATTTCAAGGGATTGAGGTTAGTGCGTATGCCTGAATTCGCGATCGTGTCGACTAGTCGTCATTGGTCTCGCTATATTGAGTACAGCAGAACTGTAAAGTTGGCTTGCCCAAGCTGCCACCGGTTCCATCGTACTTTATCAACGCCTGTTTCTCCAGTGAATATTTTGTGTTTGTATGGTAAAATGGGAAATTTCGGCTCTTGCTATGCGCTTCTTGGTATGGATTTATGGGAGCAGTGTATGACCTTAGTGTGTGTCAAATTACCATTGAGTCAGGCTTTCAAATCGGTTATGCGTTAGATAATCGAAACCACCCAGAGGCTAAAGGTGACAGACAGGTTTTCGCCGAATATTCTCCCTCGAGATTGCCCTATCCCGCTCACCAAACGGCCTGAACCCAAATTTGCGAGGGTTAGACTGTCCGTACGGAGAAGGTTTCTAAAAAAAGAACATCCAGTCCAGGTTGGAATGAATCTTTTTGACATACGGTGTTCCATCTCAGAACTGTGGATTTGGCCGCTCAGTTAAAGTGTCAACAATGGGCATCCAATAAAAAACCGTTGAGTTGACTACCATTGCCATAATTAGTGGCATTGATTCACTACAAGGGCCAGTTTAGAACAAAACTTCGGATTGCCTGATGACTCGGGTCATCTTGTCCAAGGGGTCAATATTTTGGCGTGCCCTTACATAGACAAAACCGTATCAAGGCATGACCTTTCTTAGTGAAGCACCGCACTTTGGGTGCACGTTCCACGCTCTACTGATCCGTCTAACACGTACTTTTTTCCAAACAGACTTGAGACTTCATAGGACTGCATAGGATAATTTCGGATAATTTCTCTCAGACTAATGCCGGACTGTACGTACCGATAGAAGATGAAAGGGAAATGCCTCTTTATGTAATATATGGGTTTGACTCGTGCACGGGTATTATCGCGTCCTTCTTTCGAGCCGAGTGCCCAACAACAGTACAAACTACCAAGAAAGTTGTGCGGATTTATACCATTCCGGTGAAGTTCGGGGCACAGATAATCCTCTGGTAAAATTCGCAACCAACTAAGCAGAAGTGTTCTGTGTTTGTCTTTGGTTTATTTAACTTGTCGTCAACTTCATTCAACAAATTTGCAATGCAGTCAGTTGAGTGTAGCTTCATACTCGTGCTATGCTCCTGATTTATTCTATCAGCCTTTTGGAGCCGCAAATCTTACTATTTTATCTGCCTCGGATAAGGCATTCAGCTGGCACTTGTCGTCGCCTCATTTCTATAGGAACAACAATACGAGATTTCGCACTATTTATCTATAGTTCGGGTTTAATAACTGTCCACAGCGGAATAGCTCCTGTCTTTTTTTTCAGTGGCCCCAGGCCTTTAGTTTCTATGGTTTGTATCACTCGACATTTTACCAATTGAGATTTCATCCTATAAGTGAACCCAGTCTATGCTGAAAGGTCTAGAAGCGATGTACAACTGTTTCATCTTTATTGGCAATCATCAGCAGTGCCTATCTCGGAGAGTCCTGAACCCCAGACGTTCCGGCTAGCGGTTGCACACTTATCCTTTCTACAATGAATGCTAAATTTTACAGGAAATTTTTTTAATAAATTCATATTAATTCATTCATGGTGGAGTAGTGGTTACACGCTCGCCTCGCATGTCAGATGTGCGGGGTTCAAATCCCGGCACGGCTATTGGATATTCACTGCTGATGAGCTCCAATAAGAGCGAAACTCTAGTCCAGTGCTTCCCTTTGGTGAGGACTCACCGGAACAATTACACCAGAACAGGAACACGACCGTTCAGACGAGAGTGGTGTGACTATGAACAAAATAAATTCACATCGCTACAAGGAATCAAATGTTCATGTTGCAGATTCTTAAGATTAGCACATTTTCGTATCCTACGGGCAACGATATGTGGCTGCCCTGGGTTTATTTTGCTTCATGTAGCTGATCTTTATTTTGACTGTTCCGGGATATGGTACCAACGTGCGACTCAATGTGTATGTCTCAAACACATCGATTCCTAGAAGAGCGTGATTTTGATAGATTCCGAGAGACATGCGATCTTCTTGAAGGCGCAGTACTCCTCCGCGATTCCTGGGACCATCTAGAATACATTTCTTCCGTTAACTGACATCTTCAAAGTTGTTGGTGTCCGCGTTACCCTAGGCTGGATTCCTGAAACTTTATGAGCGATATTAGAGTCCCCGTCGTAGTACTGATACGTGGAACACCAAAATTTCATGCAGGAGCTGAGATGCACTGTGGGAAGCGAGAAAAGAATCACTGTTTTCGACCCTGGACGAACACAGTTTCGTCCTCAATCATGTCAACTTTCCTACGGTTTATGAACTCGAACAAGAGTATATTTTTCCATTTTAAAGCGTTCATTCGGGTTCTGTTTCGTATGGCTTACATGTTGTCGGGTGATACAGCTCTCGTCATATCTGTTGTCTACTCTTCCAATCGTTTAACAGGCTTGCTAGTTGAGAGGTTCACCTTGGACGGTGACAAGTTGTATGTATTTGGAGTTGGTGGTGGTCGTGCGAACGATCATGATACGGCTTTGAAGACAGGTGACGGGCATCGACGGAATTCCAATAGAACGGGTCGCAATGTAAATCATGTTTGATGACAACAAATGATAGTAATGCTACAGGGAGTAATCATTTAATGAGACCAGTGTGGACTAACAGGTTCTTCATGGACATGCTAATTTCGCCTCGTTAAGATGACTGTTATGGGTTCTCAGTCCTCTTCTTTGTCCTTAGTCATACTTAGTTACTGTCCTTGGTTAGCGCTCAAATACAATCAGTGGTCTAAACGATAATAAAGAATAAACCTAACATCTATTTGACCGCAAGCACTTGTTTATTATGAATCATATTTCAGTGACCTGTCCTACTCATAGCAGTAGTGACGTTGAAATGAGTGGCTCCGTCAAAAAAGCTTGCGAATCCCTGTATTTGATTAAAGAAAGGGTTTTCGCTGCACCGAATTATGGTTGAACGTGGAAAGATTGTGGTTTGTGGGATCTTCGAATGGAGTAATCGGTGAAATCGGATTGCGATGTGGACAGACTCGAATCGGAAACACGAAGAAAGATGGTTTACCCCATGGTATCAACAAAAACAACTGCACGGATTGAGGATTATCTATGGTCAAGCTCTGTGACGTTTATTCTGTCTTGGAACCGTGTGGTAAGTTTCTATAGGGGCGAGATGGCCCAAGTGGGTAGAGCGCGAATTTACTGATCGGAAGGTCCGTGGTTCGAACCCGACCTCTGCCACTCGACTTCCCCTGTCTAGACTTGGGCAACCTGGCAGTATCTCAGCCCTCATGCTTCCTTCGGTTGGCATGGCAGTTAGGCACCGAAAGGGTGCTACAGCTGAACGATAGGTTTTGCAATGCAAGCAACTTGGAACATACGACCACGCCATGCTGGTTACTATTTTCCGTGTTAGTGAACTCCTAAATCTTTAACGGTGGCAAAGTACACGGTCATTGCGTGCTTCCCATTTAGGAGTCAAACAGGAATTTGAAAGTTTGCTTCCGAACAGAATGCAATGGAAAACAAGCCTCTGTTTCGGGGACTGGTTGCCTAACATGAATACCTTTAATCTTTCTTGAAAAGTACTCTATATGTACGAGGAGCGGTGGGAAGGAGATTCACTAAATCATCAATTCGCTCAGGTCATGAGTCTAGCTCGCTGTGTGGTCCAAAATGTAATGTAATAAGGACTGGATGAGACAGAATGCACAACCTCATTGTTCACTGCTTTTGGGGAGACTATTTGAAAAGGTCTTGCCGTTCTCATCTTTGAAGTATAGCATCTCGAGAGAGACAGAGCACTATATGGGATTAGGCAGAGAGGGAGAAACAGAAAATCCTTTTAAGTAGTCTCGTTCTACAGTATATCTGTCTGCGTTGGTCGCCTTTCTGTTGTGGTCACTTTCGATTAGTCTCAAATTTCTGCTTGTGTAGGAATCGCCAACTCTGCAGAGCATATGTATCCCTAGATGGTCGCCCGTACCAAACTTCTTTGAAAATTATATAAAGAATGTAAACAGTGGTTTGTTTACTTTCCAGTATTTGGTTACGTCAGCTTCTTTCCTCTCACTGGTCGCCGTACTGCTATCCGAAGCCTTCTGAATCAGCTGAGGTCTCTCCTGAAATACCATTTACGGTTGTCCATACCCCATCTGCTCGGTAGATATTAGCCAGGAGGTTTATACCCTGTACTGGTTGGTTCAGTTGGCTGATGGCATGTAGTAATATCATATCATCTCGGCTATTATTTGCATGAGTTTATTCGAATAAACTGGAGGGTCATGGACGATGCAAGATGCGTGTGTATGTGTCGGTGGCATGAGAAAATGCAGAGCTGACAGTGCCGTGAGACACTCCTCTACCTGCTTGTCGTTGGAACTAGCCACAAAACAGAACAGGACGGATGTTAATGTTTACCTTTTGCTGTCGCTACTCTACCTGACGTGCTAATCGATGGCGGATGGCCACTTGATTCACAGCTATTTGGTTGGGCTGGTACCATCGATGGTGAGGTCAATTGGCTTACACTACTGGATGAAGTATGACAGTGACCAGTTCGAAACTGATAATTTCCGGTTTGTATGCGGACACGAGCCTGGCTATGATCGCTGACTGGCATGCTTCAGCCAAGCATCATGTGCCTGACGCTCACCTAATTTAGACGTAATGGCGTAAGTTCGAAACACCTACAGTCGTGAATAACCGTCCCGTTCAGACTTAAACATATCACTCACAAGTTTGCTGAAAATACCTTGACTGCCCGCAACCTGTTCCCCTTTACGAACTACCCAGGCGCACAGGCTAGTGTCGTGCTGCATAACGAGCATTACTTCCCGTGAACAAAATCAGCGACTGGTATGTACCGTCTACGATGTTGGAACTTCACTCTAGGTTTCTCCTATTTTCTTGGCTGCCTTTCCATCACAGTCTCCAGCAGAGGCTACTACTGTACTGCTCCAAAGAGTCCGAAAATACAGCTTATTCGAAATGGCCGAGATTAGACCTTACTAAACTCACTCCGATGTACATTTTGTCAGAAATGTCAAGGGGGAACCTTGACCTCGTTCTATCAAATATCGTATCCGTAACATCAATGCAGTTAGAGGAGGAAAGTCATTGACTTCTCGTGCATGTATGCGCAGGTTTTGGAGGTATTTTAGTACCAAAATCGAGTTTCGACAAAAGTAACAACGTGTTCAATTCCAGTGTGGACCTGTAAATCAAGTAAATATACCCCGAGAAAAAAGCAAAGTACGGTTTGTGTCAGGTTTCAGCAACATCACGCGTTTAGCCTTTTTCTTTCAGCAGAGGCACAAGCCATCAAGGTGAATTCGGACAGGCCCGAGCTCCAACGTTTGTCTCTTCATGTGACCCAAAATGGCAACATCCAGATAGCCTCTTTCAACTTATTCGAAGTCAACGATAGGATGACCGTTGGGGGAATACCAACGCCACTGGACAGACACAGTAAACTTCTTTGCCTGAGCTGTCCTTGTTTTTTTTACGATTTGCTGGCAATAAATCTGATATCTTCATTCTGACTTGTTTGTCACAAATATTCGCACTCATGGTCGTTGCCATTCGGCTTCAGAAGAGCAACATTTGAAATTTAGAGATAGGGCAACCAGTTCAACATATTACAATCTATATAGAGCCTACCATGCCGCCAGGAGAACATCGCCTACATAAGTAAATATGTCCGAAAAACCTATTCGGAAGCATAATTGTCCGACAACAGTAGAACCCTTCCCAACGACTCATTGGTTAGAAAGGTGTGATCCACCTTACCATTGCGAACCAAACAGCCACCAGGTTGGAACAGTTGAATGAAGAGTTCGGAGAGAGTATATCCTTCGATCATTGATGTGATCATGAATTTGGATCGTGATTAAACATCCCGGTCTCCACAAATTCTCGTGGCCAAACGTTCCAAGTCTCAACCGAGAGGTTGGGAGCTCCATTCTACAAGGAAATCAGTGGGACACAACCTGCTGATGATTCCCAGTGAGGATGAACCAGTGGCTCTCTGGTTCTTGGTGTAGATTGGCTTCGCCTACTGGATGAAACGATTACCGAAAATTCCAAAATCTCTTGATAGTAACAAAACCCAGAAAGATTAAATGACGACGAAGCTCTAAAGTGAGGGAAGCTTTTGGGGCAAGTGTCTTTTCTTTGTATTTTCATCTGCAGATAAAATCGCATTAAACGCCTCGCTACTGATCCTAAAAAGACAAGCTTTCAAGAGAGCGTTTATTGTTAACCGGCGCGTCCTATTTATTTATGGCAAAAAATAACAGATACAGATAAGTTCCAATAGTCCATATTTTGCTGATGAAGTTGCTGCTTGTACCAACAGGGTTGATGTGCATGTTAAATTCATTTCCATCCATTTCGAGATGTCGAGTAGCAAAACGGTCTGGCTCCCAGTAGTGAGCGTTTTTCCACTACCTCGTGTGTGTCCTTTCTTGTGACTTTCTATTTTCATTCCTCACTTTTAACCTTGCACTGTTTCCGCATCAATTTGGATTAATCTGCGTCTTTCAGACTTAAAAGTTAAAAACATTCATTGCCTTGCAACTCGGTAGCTAGATCAAGACGGTTAATTAGTCTGACGATTTGACACAGAGTTTCACGTTCAGAGAATTCTGATCAACTGCTAATTAATTTATCACTGTGCGACTACTTATTGATATCCATTTCAATTGCAAATGAGTGGTCTGCTATTAAGCTACACACTTCATGGGATACTCCCACCCTATAAGGAACTTCTCATTGAAAGGAACAATCCTGGCATCTAATTTTTTCGGTTAGTGATCGGACTGTCAGTCCAGTCATCAAGTCGAGTCAGTATATTACTATTATCATTTACTTTTTAAGAGCATGGTCACAAACATAAAAAGTGAATGCAAGCGATGAATGCGAAAGAGTAACAGGAGAATATGGGAGAAAAGAGAGAAACGTCTCATTCGAAATCATGCCAAGGACAGTGCCAGTCTGATGAGGTGAATCCCAAAGTATGTAAAGATTTTGGTATGGGAACACGCGTCTAAGGACCAACAACCAAAGAAAGGACAAACAATGGTGAATGCTCTTCAAGGCGCAGTGTGCGCTAGCACAGTCAAGACTCGCACATCAGGCACAAAGTGACCGTCATACTGGGTCTGGTGTGAGATTAAATGGCAAAAATGTACCTTCAACGCCATGTGCCACGCATAAAAGTGTCATAAGTACGCAGGGAGCCCACAATGGCAAGCAAACACAAGTCACTGACTGCGACCTTAGGAAGTCCCAGTCCAATAACAGCCTTAGCGGATTGAGGAAAGCAGATCCCTCGATAAGAGATGATCATCGGTTGGTGAACCAAAAAGTCGGTACCACAACCGATGGCATGTAGGGCTGAGAGTATGGCGAGGGAATATTCATCAGCACCATACTTCTGCTTCTTCTCATTCCACTTAGTCACTCCGCGCACATCCGAGACTATGCTGACGTCTATTACAGTTGCACGGCGATCTCGAACAAAGAAAATAACCGTCGTACAAGTAGCTGAGTTGCGTGTGTGTCCTCGACTTCATTTCGCTTGTTAGATGAAGTAAAATACACCAAGTTGTTCTCATCCAAAACGGGTGAGTGATGACGTCACAAATTGTATTTAGTTTATTTATTTATTCAGTTCATTGTTTGCTCGATTGTCGAAATGAATTTGGAGAGAATTAGCCCACGACTCTTGCAGCTTCTACCGAAAGGACTGTGTGTGCATCCCTCCGGAAACCGGGTTAGTAGAAACAAAAAACGTAAGTATATACCTTGCTAGCCACGTTCCGGTACTCCAAAATGAAGCAGACATTAGGAAACCTTCGTTCGTATGCCCAGACGAAGAGTAATCATGTAAGGAAATGCCAGTTCCTGAAACGGTAGAGGAAAATATGAGGCGTTCGCTTGGCCGATTTGAAGAAAAACTTTTTTTACCCTACGGGATAAAGATGCTATCTAGTTTACGGCCCTGTTTGTCCATTACCATCTTGGATGGATAACAAGAACATGCACATCCCTGCCAGATTTTGCGCCAAACCTCCAAATCTATCATACCTCGAAGTTAGGATCGGTCAAGATCTTCGTCATATTGCTTCTTACAAGCAGAGAAAACTGAGCTTTCAGTATGTGCCTATAGATATACGTCTGAACAGGGGCCATTTTCCTGACACGATATGATTTTGAGTAAAGTTCTGTCACAATCCAAAGTTAGGCTAAAGTGACAAATCGAAACTCCCATCTGATGAGCACATCAATTAATTCAGTACGTTACCATCGTCATAGCCAGACTTGATGTGATTGGGGAACATTTGGTTTGGTAGCCGGCAAAATCACATGGGTTGAGCATTTGAAAATTGGCCAGTTGATGCACTAATCGATGCATCGCTCTGATAAACAGAGGAGGAATACTGAGGCACGATCGATACACATACATCCATCTAACTACAGCAGTTCATACGAAGTGTGAGTAATCATGACTATCAAAACACCTATTAGTTATATCTATGAACTTTCGGAAGAATCCAAAATAAGCCGTTTTACTGGGACTTACACGCATTGGAATGGCCCGAGCTCAGCTTCGAGTGTCTAACAGAATGTGGTTTACCGGGATATTGTGTGGTCTGGTATGATTAACTGAGTGGAATTCAGTTTTGTACTGGACACAGAGGATGAAGTCGCATCCCTTTTTATCGGTATACAACCTATCTATCAGTAAGTGATCATACTCTCGTATTATAAGGTGACCGATTTGCCTCTGGTCATGTTTGGTCCCAGGACCATGATTCAACTGAAGTAATGGATGAACGATGTGTCCCTCCTTGTCTTCTTATATGCCAGTTTAGAGCTTCGGCTGATCGTTTTCATGGAGTGAACTCACAAGGTTGCCGAAAACACTTCGACAGCCCACGAGCGATTTTTTCCTTTTAAGGGTTTATCAAGTGGACGCGTTCTCCGGGTTTCCGTCAGACTTATGTTATATGAAACCCAACTGCAAGGAGATAGGAAAATACTCTCAAAGGCATACCAATTTTGTTTCAACGAAAGACTTACCTGAAACCGAGCTGAACCTCTCGTTTATGGTACTGTTCAACTGTATGTGTTGCACGAAGACTGCCTCATGTTTCCCTTGTTACGATATTCGAGATATCGTAGTAATTTTCATTAAGAGCAATAGTCACAAAGTTGGTGGGAACTCCTGTTTTACACTTCTTGAAAATCGTACCAACCGAAACCTAAGGTGGCCCTTCTGTGGTATAAAAAAAAACAAATCGTTCAGCTGTAGCACCCTTTCGATGCCTAGCTACCGTGCCAACAAAGTGAGGCATGAGGTTTGGGATATTGTTAGGTTATCCAAGGCTACCACGGACCTTCCGGCCGTAAGCTGGCGCCTCAACCGATGAGCCATCTCGAGACCTTCTGTGGCATGCTGTGCAAATGATAGTACTTCTCAAATGCCGCCAAACACTTCAGCCTGATCCGAATTCTGTGGATGATATCACAGTTTACAGATATAATGATTGATTCCGGACTTTCGAAACTGGTGGAATTCGACGGAAGAGGGCTGTGAATCACACTGAACACCACGATGTTGAGCACACAGCTTTGTGGAAACTAGTAAACTGGCTAGATAGTAAACTGGCCAGATATAACGTTCGGTCATTTGGAATACGTTTAAAATTTGACCCAGCAATGTCGATGTGAATAACACTGCGTGATGGAGCTGGCCACCATGATCACCTTCCTTCACCAGGGCCTTTTCAATTTTTTGATCCCTCAACCAACTGCCTAGGTGAGACCAGATCTGTAAGTGGTGAAGTCCATATGTTTACACCTGGATGGCTAGGGTAAACACACTTTCGAACTCACTTATGCAAGGATCCTAGGCTTATTACATATCAACAACCGTCTCCAACCATTAGCATATCATGGCCGGTCTGTGATAACCCGTACTTCTCAAAATGTCATGTTGTGGCCACATGTTGCTTTGTATGCTTTGTCGCGGACAGGACCACAATAAGTTGCGGAGAGTATGGGGAAGCATGTTACATACAGTTTCGCCTTTTATGTTGATTGAACCGGTACAGCAATTGATGGATCTGAAATGTGCATTAGTATGACTAAGTCCTCGGTTGGAATGTATTACAACACAACTAATAAGTAATAGCCCGACGCTGTAGCCCATTCAGTATTCACTCAAATGCAACCCTTCTAGACAAGGCAAATAAAAGTGCATAAACTTTCGTCCATCCAAACTTCAATCAAATTTCTCGACCGCAAGGGCCGAATCCGGTCTTTCTTTTTCGGTGGGAGGACAGTACATAAGAACGAGTTCCACAGTGCCCTCCGCCGTCCACCTGCAGAATTCATGAAATGCTACCGCAGCAACACCGTCCTCAGAATCATTGACCCCAAAACTTTTGGGCTGTGTGGGATCCGGCGAAACGACCAATCAGAGCAGAAAAAGCAGCAACGACGACTGCTAATACAAGAATAACTGCACCGCCACAGAGGGAATTGGTGAGAAAACAGCCGTCACCCATTCCAAAAGAAGGGAAACTGTATTATCTGAGAAAAAAGTCGGCTAGAATAATCCAATTATAAAACAGCCGTCACCCATTCCAAAAGAAGGAGACACGCTGGAAACTGTATTATCTGAGGAAAAAGTCGGCTCGAAGAATCCAGTTACCCATGATATCAAGGGAACTTAGAGCTCTGAGTGTAAAATTGGTTGATACGTCGTATCCCTAGTCGAATCTCGATCATTTTCCCATGTAACATTATTGACGATGAGCTTTGGGCACTGACATGCCAGACATGTTCCTGTTCAAGAACTCGGACAAAGCAAATGAAGTCAATGACTCCTCCTGGTCTTTCAGGATATCGTCCTCCAAAAGGTAGCAAGTCAGATTTTTGCCTGGCGGAGTTTCTTGCCAGGTTAAAGTGAAGTGATGATGGGCATTACTCACGAGTGCAACCCGAACCAGGCAATCGGATCAGTCAATTGTATACCGTGTCATTACTTCATGCTTTCAATGGAGAATTTCCCCAATCTCTGCGTAGCTCTGCATATCTCGCGAAACCTCAGGAAGTTTCGAACACGTAAACATCCCGGTTGGTAGTTTGAACAATCAGCCATTCGGCCACGAGCAACTAACCAGCCTTGTGCTTAACTTGCACTTGATAAGATACGATTTTACTCATCCTTCCTTCTTTTACCTGAATTGTCATCATTCTATAAGCAAGTTAACATGATGTGGATTCCACAATTGAAGGACGAGTGACACTACATCTTGCCTAAGTGCCGGGTAATCACATTTCTAAAAGGCCATCCAGGAGATTATGGGTTGGGATCTCCTCGGAGTTTCGCGAGTTCTGCTCTGCTGGTGATATCCAATAAGGATGCAACGGCTGGGCAGCAGCTTTCTAAATTTCGGCACAACTTGGCTTTATTTACACGATGGAACCTCCATTAAATCTTGGTCTATGGCCTCGAGCTATAAACTAATTAATCTATGTTTGGGGTTAGAGTACATGCCACACTATCTACGGAAGCAGAATTCAGATTTTCATAAACGAAACTACTCACAAGTTTGCTGAAAACTCCTAGACAGCCCACAAGCGGTTTCGCCCTTCTTGGGGCTCATCATGTAGGCGCAGTCCACGAGTTTCCGTCAACCTTATGTTCTACTTGAACCCAACTTGCACTGTTTTCGAGAAATACACTCATTTGCAAATCAATTTGGTTTTCACGAGAGACTCAACTGAATCTCTCGTTTATGGTATTCTACAATTGAATGTGCTGCACACAGGCCGTCTCATGATTCATTTGGCATGATATTCGAGATATCGCAGTACATTTTCATGAAGAAAACTCCTCACAAGTTTACCGAGAGATTCACTTGAGTCTCTCGTGAAAACCAAATTGATTTTCAAATGATTGTATTTCTTGAGAATGCAGATTTATTAACCCATGTCCAGGCTGAGCCAAAAGTTGGAAGTTTCCAGTAAGTTCAGGCAACATGAATGCTTCAGAGTGCTAAAAAAACGCGTAAATAACCGATAGCAATAGCATGCTCGAATTCAAGTGTTGAACTAAAACTTTTCCGTAGATTCAATGTAATAGTGAATCCCACATATATGAGGCTAACTCCTAACTTGCAAGTGAGGATGGTATAAGCGGAGGAACTTGAAAGACCCCCTCGTTTGTGGCGCACGTTGAACAGTGCGGAAGATTCCTCGAATTTACACGAGCTAATGAGTCCTAAGCGGATAAAAGTTGTAGTAGGCTGCCAAAGTGTGTTGATTCAGCTAATACACTGATCTGCACACCATGAGAGACTCGCCTGGAACCTAGCGGAATCTCAAGTTTATGAAGTTTTTCTTCATCTAAATCTGCTGCATCAGATTGCTGTAAATTAGTGCACCCGCCAGATTTTGTGTGACTCCGGTTCAAGTAAAACATAAGGTTGAGATAAACTCGGAGAATTCCCCCTGTGGATGAGCCCCAAAAACAGCGACGCCAGTCGTTAGCCGTCAGAGTATTCAGCAACCTTGTGAGTAGTGTAGTACGTCTGTACATTTTATTTCGTTTCACTAGTAGCATCGTATGAAGGGAAAAATCGGGGTCCGGAGTTATGCACAGCTACTCACACTACCAAAATGTGTAGTTGAATTGAGTGAGGTGTTGGAACGAGCACGTGGATTTAAAGGGGTTGTAGCCATTCCATACCGAAGAATTTGAGTGCGACAAAATTGAGCACCTCTGTTGATTGTGTGACACTGGAAATTACTTCTTTTTATACAAATGTTAAAGATCGTTTTAAGGTTTCCACTTTTGAGCAGTAGAAATGTGGGATGGAGCCATGATGGGTCGATTGGTGGCAACTATGGAGGTGCTACTCGAATCGTTCAAAATCCTAATATATGATTCTACGCATCAGGAACATCCTTGTTTGTCTAAAAACTAATTCGTTTTTTTAAAGTCCACTTCATAGGGTTGCCTGAAAATTCAAACCAAAGTTACCAATGACCTTTGGAGTTTTTAAGGAGACTGGAAATTTAATATGGAAATCTCACTGACCTAAACTGAAAACCATCCAAAATAAGCTATGGACGTCGATAGTTTGATGTCAGGATTCCCCATCTGTTGATCGGGACAGATCAGCAGCACCATCGTCGGAAATTCGTTATTCACCCAGGTTTTTCATCTCGTCTAGACGTACACACAAAATAACCGCAAACAAGAGAAATGAATGGATACAATATAGAAGGCTAATTTGAGACACCTATGTCGTCAGAATGGTTTATCCCTGAATCTGAAGTGACATGTGTATCAAGCTACAGTACGGGCTGTTTTGTTGTATGGCTGTGAGACTTGGCCTATTCGAGCAGCGGAACTGAGAGATCTTCAGGTGTCCGACAATCGTTGTCCTAAAATCATAGCTCGTGTGGGTTGGTGTCGGCGAATCCGTAACGAGGCAGTTAGAAAGCGTGTTTTCGGTTGTGTAGCAGGTACTTCCTTTGAAGAGTGTGTCCAGCACCAGAAGCTGCGTTGGCTGGGACATGTGTTACGTATGCCGAAGCATCGTTTGCCGAAGAGAGTGCTGTTTTCCATGCCCTACTCAGAGTGACATAAACAGAGAGGTGGCCAACCATTGACTTGGCAGAGGAGTATGAAGGAGATCACGAAACGCTTGGGTACTATCGGTGCTACTCACCTTCCAGGGTGGGGACCGCGTGATCCTCACTGTGCATGGTTGGAGACATTACAAGATATGGCTGCCAACCGATATCAGTGGCGTTCTTGTTGTCAGTTTCTATCCAGGTTGCCTGAGTGCATGTCTGGAGGTGTAGGCACCTCGGAATGATTGTGGTAAGCTAGCACTAAGTCCCTTCCCCGTCCACCTTTATTCTTTTATTTACACTAAGGCTTTCAAATAAGTCATGGTTGTACGGCCCGGAAGCATCGGTGTTGAACACTGATGTCATGCTTTCCACGATAATGATGGTGATGAAAAGGCTCGCTAGCGATCGTTTTGGGCATTGTGCCCATATGGAGGAGTGAATGCTGGTTTATTCACATCCGGTCTTAAGCATGGACAGCGGTATTTTGCCACTGATAAAAACTGGCTTATACAGTTACCGAGCTGAGATTAACCACTTCCTGTTTGAAAAAGAATAAAAACACTGCGTGGACGTAACATACTGCTCGTGAGGTTGCTGAAAATCCCTCGAAAGACCAGGACCGGGTTCACCTCTCTTTTTATGCTCATCAGATTGGCGCAGTCCTTGAGGTTCCTTCAGACTTATGCTTTACTTGGACCAAGAGTGAATAAAGTTAGCGAAGCTCACTGTTCACATGCCAATAGGGTTTGCACGGGAGAGTCGATTGAAGCTCTCGTTTATGATTAGGAAAACGAGGGATTCATTTGGGTCTCCCATGGAAGGCGAATCGGTATGCGATGGAATGTATCCCGTCAGGAATAAGATCAACTTTTCAACACAAACAATGTATGATGTAGAGTTAAATGTGACAGACAAACAATATTCACACAAGTCAAACTGAGAATAAGAAAAGAGATTGAATAGAGATATATAAAAACCTAGTCGCTAGTCCAATCTTGGCCTGCCTCTGCATAATCTGCTCTTCAAATAAGAAAAAGTCAGAGGGATTTGGTTGTTTGAAACAGCTGCTACACCAGTTCAATTGCAGCCAATTTATGGATACCCATTGTCTGTCCGGTAACTGGTACGAAAAAAACGCACACCACCTGTTGTTGGTAAAAATACTCCACGGAAAATTGAGACATCCCGTAGGTCGTGTTGGATTCATAATCGTTGAACAGCTGGGCATGAAGAAACTGTCGGTCGCGTGAGAGCCCAAATGTTTGGAGAAACAGTGTAAAATGGATTTTTTCAGAGTGGTTTAACTACGGTCCCAGCAACATCCCTACTTTGTAACAATTACTGACTACCGATAAAACCTGAAACTAAACCACAGCCGGTCCAATGGTGGCACTTTTTCCCCAAAAAACCAACCACAAAGGTAAAAATATACCACGTTTTGTGATCAGGATCGTTTTCCCATGGCCAGCTTCATCTTAAAATGGCAAAGCGTTGGTGCTAAACCTTACTGTGCTATTTCTTACCGAATAAAATAGGTACTGGAAAAAAGAAAGAAGGGTTTCACCATTCTGGTCGACAGAGAATCGATTGCACCACCATGGAAGTAGCATTTCAGCGGCCATTCAAATAATTATTTTTCTCAAAATGACCACGTAGAAATGACCACCATAGAATAACCCGTAGGTTTCATGACCTTACGTCAATTCTTTCTAATACAGTGTCCTCCGTAGACAACTTGCACAGCTCTTAATCGAGTTGTATTCGCATTACTGTCCTCCAATAGATCTCGAATGTTGTAATCGGACAAGTTGCTAATGCAATGCCAGAGAATAACGATGTGATGATCGATTTTGAGTATGATAAACCTGTTAATACTACCCAGGATGTGCACATGTGCAGATGGTACAGCTCCGCAATTTTACGTCCGTGTGGCTCGCGGGAGAGTTGTTGTCACGCGTTTCTACATCTACCAATGCGTAATCAGGACCCGAGTAAAGTTTACCAAAGGATTCCTCTCAAAGGGGTAGGAATCCTGACTCATCCTTGGCAAGTATCACTTGGTCAGACATGACTGGATAAGTCATGTCACACAACTGCTGTCAAAATGATGTTGCGGCCCTAATCAACCACAAAACCTTATCGGACTAGTCAAGAACGATCGTATATTACCGTCTGCTGAAACTCGTTATGGTCGCAATACAAAGTAAGAGTAACAAAGTGTTAGACAACGCGGGCTTATCGAATACCAGTGGAGCGCCTAAGGATTATGGGTGTTTGAGATTCTACAATAGAATAAATCTTGCTCTGCGGTTTTCATTTGAAACTGTCTGGAAGGCAAAAAGATTATCCTTTCCTATTGAATCAGATGACGGGATCAAGTTCTTAGCCAGGAAGTTTTCCGAGCAGTGTCCATCTTGCTCAGAGTCTAGAGGTGAAGATACCCACTTCTCTAGTTGTTAGGAAAGCTGTTTGGAACACTAGGGTTCAACAAAGTTGCAACTTCACTGTAGAAGAATGCGGCATTTCCTGCTACCTCCTGGAGGTGTTCTGGAACCAGTATTCACGCAGTACACTTCCACGGTGTTTATAGTAGGTGATTATTCTTATCCAAAAGTTGTCACATTTTAGGAGGCTTTTTTTCGCGGTTCGCAGAGAATGAGTGAAACTTGTCTAAAATCCACAGCAAAAATCTGACGTGAACTACCTTGAGTCAATAATGTGAAAATATGGTAGGTATCACTGCTCAAGAAACAAATGTCACCGTGCCGAAAAGTGGATCCCTACCTGACTTTCTCTATGCGTCCCACGGTTCAGTTGAGACAAATAGCTTATGGTCCCGTTAACTGCGACACCGCAGTTGAATTATACGCTTAAACGAGTCTGACGTCCGTTGTTCTGCGGATGCTGAATGTTACCCTACAACCTCGAGTGTTTCACGCCGATTAGTTTATTTATGTCATTGTTTCAGTAGATGTGTGGTCACGCAAGCTACAGTTTACTAGTAAAAAAACAAAGCCTCAAGCACAGGTTAATAGGATTGCTTGCTGTACAAAACTGCACCCCATCCGTGAACAAAATGAACGCAGTTTGCCAAAAGTCTGTAAGGAATCTAATGTACTACGAGTATCAACCAGTCTGCTTTAGTTTGTCGGTTTGGTCAGTGCATCACAAAGACAACAAGACATGTTATAGAAACACTCAACGTGACCTTGTTTCATTTGCAACACAGACTGTGTCTAACTAGAAAAAATGTGGAGAAACCAGTGAGAGGATGTAGCATGTCACCTGTTGTGCAACCAAACGATGACAAGAACAGCTGGTTCTGTGGAGCACGTACAAGCATTTCTGAACACAAATCACTGATCTGGTCGGGGTGGAAGCAAGCATCCAAGTCGGTTTATTGACTGTTTAGTTCGACCGTTCTATTGTAGTTTACTAGGAGTATCAAAACTTTGAAGTCAACGTTTCTGTCTAATGCCCTGGCTAGGCTGTGACGGATAGTTTATGGGTTTCTACATTGGGAGAGTGACGGAGGGATGGGATAAACTCTCTCTGTTTACTTTCGGAACAAAATTCTCAGGGATGCAAACTGTGGTTTTTGCCCATGACACCCAACTCAGTGAACAAACATAAGAATCACTTGAAAGATGAATAATGTTAGACTTACATTTGTGGCGACTTAGCTAAACATAGGGCCTTAGTGCCGCGTTCTTTTATGCTTTTCGCTGTCTGATAGGCATGTCGCATTTTTGCATCTGACTGAAGTAGAGGCAGGACTATTTCTGTGAATTTACCTGATGCCAACTGTTTCACTTTGCTCTGGAACGAAGTCAGGCACTAATTTAGCCAGAAGTGTCTGACTCCCTGCATTTGAAGAACTGACATTTACAAGAAGATTAGAGGTGTTTGTTCGCTTTAGCTAAAAATAGATCATAGAGGTCCTGTGTTCCTAAAACAGTTCCTAAAGGGTGAACGTCACATCTTTGGAAATGATCCCTCTCAAAAACAACTTAAAATTGCACTCTCATAGAAATTTCATAATTTACCTGTAGTATATTTCTTCAGGACACAGACATGCCATTCCTCACTGCGTGGGTGCTCCAACTCAATCGTCTTATTTTGCCGCTGTCACACTGTGCTAATTACTTTGCATACAATAACTTAATGCGGATAGTGGTTAGTTACATAGCTTATAGTTTCTTTTGTGATCACTTATAGGCTAGATCGGAAATAGCTGTTCTATCGATTGACCAAGAATGCTGGAACACGGTCGATCTGTTCATGATGAATGTGTTAGGCTTCATCGTAGCTCGGAATAAGGAACACTCACGCAAAAACTGAAGTATCTGGAGTTCGAATTTCGTTCGTATTGCTAATCTTCTTGCTGGTATTACTTGTGCTTCAATCCTCGGCAAGCACTTCTCCAGTCATGTAGCCATTGACCTAGTCACTGAACTGGAAGTTAGATTCCAAACTTTTGCAGTTAATGGGGTGACATCACTGCACTTAGCCGCTCAACGATGATACCTTCTCAGCTGACGACGAATTGTTTTTCGAAGTATCTATAGGGCAAGATGGCTCGTTGGTTAGAGCACGGATTTACTGACCGGAAGGTCCGTGGTTCTTACCTCTGCCTTGCCTCTCGACTTCTGCTGTCTAGGATTGGGCAACCTAGCAGTATCCCGCTCCTTGTGTTTTCTTCGGGTGGCATGGCAGCTAGGTACCGAAAAGGGTGTTATGGCTGAACGATTTTTAGCTTCCAAGTTTTTATTGATTTTTCAATCGATCTTTATTGATTTCTAGAATACCAAAGATATATGTCCTCGTGTCATATCTGCCACAAAAATTAAAGATAAAAAATAAAAGGTCTATAGATAAGGGAAAAATATTTCGCGTGGATGCTATGGCCAGCTAACAAGACGGGAACTATTTTAATTCTGGTGGGTAATTTTTTCAAGTGGCTGGTGCTGTCTGTGATGGAAATCATGTTCAATGGAGCAAAATGGTCATACACTATCAAGTTATTGAGAAACCCGTCAATGTGGACTTATCAACCACACTATGATTCCTCATTATCTGAATGAAAAGTGTAGAACTGATTTTAAATTTCAATTGAACTTTACTATTGGTCGAGTATTTTATTGGTTGTGAGTGATGGTTTGGGAATGAAGCATAGTAAACAAACCTGAGATTCAAACACTACAGATCATTTGTTGATTCTAGACTGTGTGATCCCCAACAGGTTGAACTTACCTGATTGGGGAAATTGAAGCGCTGAATTACTGAAGCGACTTAGTTCGTTTTGACAGCGTTTGGATTTCTCATTTCAATGAACTATCAAACCTACCGGTATCCTGTTTTTCATGTTGTGCCCTGCGCTTACCCCGTATCCAGTTTATTCGCGGATATCTGCTGCGCAAAAGGAAAAGTACGGAAAGTTTCGGACTCTCACATCAAAACACACTAGTCTTATTCCACAAAACCACAAATTGACCTTGAGATGGAAAACAGATGTTTATTGCAGAGTTTGTTCTGTGGGAAAAGCCAATCCTGACCGAGGATCCGAGGAGCGCTGTACAGACCTTTCATCCTTTTTTGGGAATTATCACTAGCGCGCGTCTGCTGAAACTCCATGGAGCCTCGACCTCCTGGCCAGTAGCAAGAACGCTCAACCGTCCGACCAGGAGCCACTTGTGGTTTCAAGCACAGTGCGAAATCTCCGTGGGATATTACCGGGTCTCTTCACATTAACGTAAAAATGTAAATTAAATATGGGGAGGAATAAAGGGGGATGCTCAACTATCTGATGTACACGAAACTCACTATTCTCATCCGCCTTTCACCGTATTATTTTCTAAAGTCACTACACAGTAGTACTTTACTACCACCTTTACTACCACCCAGAACTTCTACTGTCTTTCCATCATCAACGTAGTCCACTTCAGCTTTCAGTTACTGCCTTCTCACTACCCGTCACTGATTTTTGAGCGAAGTTCATTAAGTATCAGTCTACTTACAATGTAGTTAGAATGTTTGTAGAAATTTCACTTCACTGTACGCTCCAAAGTTGTTTTTGCGTTAACAGTGTCAAAAGGTAATCCGTGGTTTAAACCCTAAACATGTATTTAACGACCACAGTCCTGTTAACACGAAGTTTTGTTTCGCGGAGTTTAAAGTGTGGCCACTACACGTACTACTGTACGGACGAAAGTTCCTACATGGGTCACTTGTTGCAAGGAGGTTAGTCATGCCGTTTGCTGGGGTGAGAGGGTGGGTGAAACCGCTATGCTGTCACTATGTTCTGTGATGAATCAGTCGACTTCTCAATTACAAGAGTAAGTTCAAGTAGGTAAACCATTCCAACAAAAAAAGACAGAATTGTCGCAACTGAGGTTCGAACTGAGCATTGTGCCACCTAGATTCTCATAAGCCTAAGGAGGACTGGACCGTTTTAAACCGTTTGGGTGTTTTACACAATGAACTTAAACAAACCAGCTTTCCTGCATTACGTTTTCTGAGGCACTTGAGGTTTTTAGATTTATTACTAAACAAAATGCCTCCACCAAAACTTTTTTCCGTTTTTCGATCGGATCAATCCAACTCGAGATTCCACAGTCTTGCCCCAAAGCCATTCTTAACTGTTATGAACCACAAATGATAGATCTCTGTCTGGTTTGAAATTTTCCTCTCCCTTGTTGAATTGCCCCAAATGAAAGGAGACAGTGTCTTTGCTGTAAGTTCGGTTTATGTTCCATCCAGAACTAAAGTGGTCAAACCGTACTGGAAAAATTTTACCCACAATTATCGACGAGACGTCATTCCGTTTGCCTGCGGAATTTGACATTTTCCACCTTTTAGTATCTCATTAGTCGACATAACTATTCAGCTCAGACTTGTTGAAGTCTTTGAAAGTATCCGCGCAGTACAACGCGTATGACGTCACGTCGATTTCTATGGATATCATGTATGGCATGCCTTCAACCTGTATTAGGAGGGTGTGGGGATGTTTGAGAATTCCTTTCCACCTCTTTTGACATTTATATTTATTAGCATTATTATCCATTTTATAAGTTCACTGTGTAAGTTTTCACTCCTTTGACTTGGAAAATATCCTCCGTTTATCCGCATCAGTCGAAGTGAGTGAGTTGGTCCAAAGAATCAGTCTGACAACCGCTCTTATTCGAGTCCCAGTTCTAACGCATAATTCTTGACCACGCCGAATGAAACTTCGAAAGAGCCAGTCTTGCCTTGGTTAGTATTTCATCCTGTCACCGACACCAGTCTATGGTATACTGCTATTCTATCCTTTTTGGGAATCACCAACTGTGCTTGTCTCCCGAATCCCGTGATCTTTAGGCTGGTAGCTGAAACGTTCGACCTCAAACGGCTGAAAAGCAGTGTGCTTAACTCCCAATTACGCAAGTTAGAGCGCTGCTCAGCATCCAGTCAGAAAAATTACATCACGTGATCACGTGACATCGCTTCACTGAACTTGTGAAATTCCTCTTCCTCTAAGCCACTTGTGGATTGGTCGTAGTGGGAGGAGGCCTTGTCCTTTCCATTTACTTTATCAAGAACGGTGATCGAATCCACTGGTTTGCGGACGTCATGCTCTGAGCTCAACTATTAGGAGAGAATCCACAACACTTTCACATAGCTCAGTTGATGGAGACTGATGAACACCGGTAAATTCTGGAACATGTGTTTCTAAAACTCTGTGGTTCAAGTAGTCCTTGTGAATCTTGTAACCCTTGATTTTATCAGTGTAAAATTTGTATCCTTAGTTCTGTTTCACCCAAATTTCCAACAGCGGAAAATAGGATTGTGTATTTTGACATTCACGCTTGACAACGATGGGGGCGGTGTGTAATTTTAGGCCACGCTCAGTTCCAATGCGAAAGTAGATGATGCGGCCAACGGCATGAGGCAAAAACTCATAGTTGGCTGGGAGATAGAAATGGACCGAAGCCCTTGGCGAGCAAGCTTTTTATAATTTAACAACCGCAGGTCAAAAGAATGTGTTGACTGATATGACAAGATGGCGTCTTAAATTCGTGAAACACTACGTGTCTAAAATTTTCAAGACCAGGAGAAGAGCCATGTTGAAGATCTTTAAGTCAGGGTTTCAAAGCCCAGTCGTCGAAAGCAAAACGAGTCTTATCATCCAATGCCCGGATGCGGCAGGTAAATTTTCCAGTCAAACATTTTGTGTACGGAAACGTTGGAAATCATAATTTAAGGGGACTTCCTACTCCTCAAGGCACTGCAAATGTTTACTTGAACGTTTTTACAGATCTGTCGAAGCATAAAAACTTTACAAAGTTAGGACAAGATCGCAAGTGAACTTGCACCTAAGCCTGGCTGGCTAATTGCGATAGATAAACGAACGCCTTCTTCAAGTGAGTTTAAAACGGGACTTTGGAGTTTGGATACAATGAGTTGTTTGTGTGCAAAAGTAAACCGCGGCTTTCAGTGGGAAAGCTGAACGAGTTTCGACGTATCGTTCTATCAGGACTTTCATAAAAAACAGAGTGGTGTATCGTTAGAAGACCACAGTTGTGGTGAACAGTGCGACCGCGGAGTAATTAGCACCTTACTTTCTTGCCTCCTAGCATAATCGAGCATTACTCAGCAATGTCAAATCTGTTAGATACCAAAGTATTCAATGAAAAATTATTTCAGACCTGACCCACAATAGGCAAAACTTGGTCAGGCGCTTTGAATTGTTATTTTGTACCCGAGTGTAAAGATTTTCTCCTCAAAAATCTGAGGATTTTAGCTATAACAAAAATGATAATTTTGCAACGACCAAACAGTAGCAAAAATGTTAGCGTGTTGATATTTTTCAAGAAGAGTTGGTAGGAAAATGGGAGGATTCATCGCTGCGCAACCTTCAAGATTTGGCACAAAATCAGGCCAGTTGAGCGCACGCCCCAAAAAAACTAACGCATCCTCCCCCAACACCACGTTATGTATGAATGAATCACTGCTTCTGTCGCCGAAGTCCCGTTCTACATTCGCTTGTTCGTTCATACCCACACAGTGGATTCGAATGTGAACAAGCCGACAGACCCGTCGTTTTCGGCCAATGAGACACCGCGAATGCGCAGGCGATTGGCTGCATCAGCTGGTCTTTGTTCCGCCTTAAGCTTGCAACCACACTAGCGTCTCGCAAACGTTATTCGCCTCAGCTTCCTGAAACCAGGTGAGCTTAATCTGTCGTGTTGTTTTTTGGAATGAATTCATGTGATCGATTGAGGAAGGGTGGCAGGCTTGAAACCAATGGCAGCGGAATGGGAAACGTAGGACTACAGCTGTTGTACAATCACCAATTTTGAGCAGTGTCATTTAAACATTCAACGTACATAAGAAAAACCATCCATTTGAAACTCGTCAAAATCCACAATGTCCTAGCGTGGTTTTCAAACATTTCAGTTAAATCTCCTGACCGTATGTGTCATTCGAGCAGCCATGTAAACAAACAGCATGCGAACTCCCAAATCTATCTCTAAGAGCGGGATTACACTTCTACAGCTACTAAGGTTAGTAGAAATAAATTCTGGAGAGCGAAGAAAATCACAACCTATAAACGTAATACACTACTAATAAAGTCGCAGGATATTCTTCGACAGGCACACTTTCCGATTTTTCGTCAACCTTGTGTTCTACATGAACCCAAAATGCACGAAATTAGCAGAATACACTCATTTGCAAGCTGATTTGTTTTTCCGGGAGACTCATCTGGAACCTAGCTGAACCTATCGACCGACTGCAAGCAGCGAAATACTTGGGGGTAGACAGTTCAATTTTGTTCAAGACATTCACCTACATTTGTTGTCTAATTTCGTTAAGCCGCCAGGAGTATGATATCCAGGAGCGTACCTCTGTTTCAGTGTAACTACCTTCGAACCCTTTCGTCTCAGCATGTCCAAATATGAAACCGCCTCCCATAGTATCCTTCAAGGAGCACTGACCTACTTTATACGCCTGAACTTCCGCCTATAAAATCTCTGTGGTACCGTATTTTGACGGGGCTAAGGAATACACCCATATCTTTCAAGTACAAAACTTTGAGAATGCTTTACTAATCGGTTTGACTTACGTTCTAAATTCACCCAGCTGTATACGGCCCGGTCCCGCGATGCCTAATTTTCTTTTATGCTTTTATATTCTTTGTTTTTACAAATTCTACAAAACACGCTTCTGAACACTTGTCAGAAATTGTAAATAAGGAAAACCTCTCGTACTGACGCAGGGAACATAAGCTTCCCTGATTTCTAGCAGGTTTTCAATACGCCACGACTCAGTTTGTCAGTGGGCCAGATGAGCATTGAAATATCTTTCCGGATAGAAAGAATGATTGGTGTATGATCACAATCTTTAACTCGGTCCCAAGGTGTGCATAGTTTGAGGAACTCCCGTTGGTCTTGCCAAGTATTTCTATTCGTTTCACCGTTCCTGACACAGTATCGTAACATCGAGAAGACGCACTACAGGAGAATTCACAAGAAATCATTCTAGTATGGTGGTCGTTGGCCTGTTCGCTGAGCTAGGCAATTTGATTGCAAACGTTTCATCACCAATCGAGGTGACATCATCAGCGCGTTATTGGGGAGCGTAGTAGTGCGTAGCGGTGAGTTAGTAGTTGTACCTAGTATAAATTGTGTCTAGTATGAATTAATTAGGCTCTACCGTACTCTGATCTTTCCACAAGATTTTCACAGACTTGACTGAGGTTGGGTCAGACAATTCCTCTGGTCATTCTAAATAATGCGTGTTTAGATTTTTACGTGCTATTTTCGTCTGGCTCAGTGCACTAGTTCCCCGACACACCGCTGAAGCCAGTGATCTTCCACTTAATGCCCAATGCAGTCTTGATACCAAGTCGGATATCGCGAGAGACCCATTAGGAAATCATATTTAATCGATATTGATTCCCTCAGTTCATTAGTCATTTCCCCTTTTTGTCAGTATTATTTTGACCAACTGATGCATCAGCATTCCACTTTTATCAACTGCAAGACAGATTTGCGCCTTATTACTTTCTGGTCATCCATGCCGAGCTGTATCATGTATTAGACATACTGTTCGGCACTCATGTCTTGTTATTAGTTGGGTAGCAGTGCCATGAACCAGCCACAAACTAAGATGATAGTCATCCTGATCACATGTCAGTCCGCTAAACACTTTGAGAAGACCTCCACTGCCCTACAGGGTTCTCAAACTGGTAACTGGGGCTGGCCAGAAATAAGACCACACATTTGACTGGAGTGATCCTGATAAGTCTGTGAAACAGCATTTTATGTGCTTGTTAGCAGTGCAGAAGCATTGCTCTAGAACTGACAGGCTCGAACGAAGCCTGGTACCAGTTGGTTTTGCGAGTTGGTTGTTGAGTTCAAATGGCGAATACATAGCTTTTGAAAGACATACAGCTGTTTAGGCTAGCCAGTCGGGTACTGTTCGAATCAAACACCTTGGTAAATTCTGTACCATCCCGGTGAACTAAATGCGCACCGCTTTGTGTTACTTGGCCTAAGGTCAAGCAATTGACCGGATGCCCTCGCTAAAAAGAGTGAAATTTTTTAAAAATAATCTTAGCCTAACGAAGGACGCAGTACTTCCAAAAACAGACTTCCAAAACAGACTTCATATGGTTCTGCAGGTACTTTACAATGAACTTATGGTAGAATTCAGAACAGATGCACCATATGAATGCTTCCACTTTTGTAGAAGCTGATCAGGTGTGAGAGGCGGAATCGTACGCTTAACTGACTGGCCAACAACTTTAGGCGTTTGTGGTTCTTTCGAGCCCATGGTATACTAGAACCAATGACTCCAGGTAGAACTGACCACCAGTCTTGCGACTGCTCGAATATGTCACAAGCATGGTATAATACACTGATTTATAGACTGTGTTGGTTTTAAAAGTAGACTCGACTGAATTCCAGGCGTAACGTCCGTTTAAAACAGACTTCAACCGAATGTGCTGCACAAAGACGGTCTCGCGTTTTAGTTAGGAGGATTTCGAGGTGGAATTTGATGCTATCTCGAAGAAATGTAAGGTTGTTGAAGAGCTTTCTTGAACGATGGATTCCAGTTTGAAAAAAAACTCTGTTAAATAAGTTCTAAAGCCAGAATTTTAGAATTTCTTTACCATTTACGAAAGTTTCCCACATGTAGTTTTAATTGTGATGTCTAAGACTGTTGGTCGAACGTCCTGGCAAACGCGAATCGGGGTTGCTCAATTTTACCTCAGATAGAGGAAGTCCTGTGCCTGCGACATTCTTGTCATAGTTCAGGATTTTCAGGGTTTGAGGATGTGGTAAATTAGGACGGAGAAAAAAGCGGGTTGACGATTTTAGTCCACGATTCTGAGCAAAGTATGGTTCCGACTGTATGCACTGCTTCGATTTTCCGTTAGATTGTGTATAAGAGGCTGATTGCAAGACAAATCCCAAACCCAGTTGTAGAGAAAAGCTGTGAGCATTTTTCGAATGAGCTCGACCGTCGTTGATAGGGGCGCAGGCAAAGTGGACAGAAAGATCACGGTTTTTATTCAGCTAAACTTGCTCAACAACGACACAAACAATACACAAATGACTCACTTTAATGTGAATATCGCAGGTGAATTGATCTAGACTTTACGAGTTGTTTACAATCAGTTCTCGGACTAACTTCAGTGTACATAGTAAAAAAAACTAGGACAATGAAAACATTTGCTGTGAATGCCGTTCATTCTATGGCTCATTTCTTCAAAAAGCTGTTCCGATTTAAAAATTGGCCTGTTCAGTCATGTAATTGTCTAGGAAGTAAACCAAAATGATGCTCTACTCATAAGGTTGCTGAAAATTCTTCGACAACTCACGATTGCTTTCAGAGTGAGTCGCAAAACCAAATTTATTTGCAAACTGAGTGTGTGTTTACTTCTCGACTTATGGAGCGTGGTAATGTTTTAAAAAACCAAACAATTAACTTTGGTTTAGTTATATCACGCATGAATGCTGATAAATGGATTTTTGTTATATCAATGTATGTCCTGAAGGTATGTTTGCACAAAGCACTGCACTCCGCAGACTCTTACCATGCCACAGTGAGACCATCACAGATCATTCCTTGAAACAGAGCACCTGAATCGTACGTCGTTTTCGCAGATTTTGTGAGAAAGAACGTGTGATTGCAACTCCAAGAAATGTTAGTTAAATTTCTGACACCGTCAGTTTTTCAGTTAAGATGTTTGTTTCTTCATCCATGTAAGGAGCATTTTTTTCACAGCCTTCTTCGGTCACTTTTTGACAGATATTTTCAGTCCAACGCATGTAAACTGCGGCTTTTGAATTGTTCAGTTGTAGCACAATTTCGGTGCCTAGCTACCATGCCACCCGAAGGAAGCACGAAGGCTGGGGTCCTGCCAGGGTGCTCACACCTAGACAGATGACGTCGAGAGGCAGAGGTTCGCGTTCGAACCACAGTCCTTCCGGTCAGTAGATTAGCGCTCTAACCACTTGAGCCATCTCGCCTCACCATGGAGTTTTAGGGGACAAAAACGCAAACAAAATGACCAGTATAAGTTCCGTGCATTTTGACATCCACTTTCGCACTAATCCCATTCTGTGTCTTCAACAGCAGTGTTATTTTGCATGAGTTTTTGTTTGAGCAGAATCCTACATGAAGGCGAATCATCTTGACCTTGAGTGGAGGTGTTAGTGATCCCAGAAGTGTCTCTAGATGCAGTTATTCCCATGTAATTCTAGGTGACGGATTTTTTGGAAAAACGGCCTTGCGGGCGTTGGAGTGTGGGAGATTACCAAACTCATCTTAATAATCTGTACCTGGGATCTATGAAGGCAGTTCTTTATTGCATTTCGAGACATTGAAAATAGTCAACACTCACGAAACTACTTCATGAGTTGCCTCAATCCAAACTACACGTTCTTAAACGACACAACCATTCGACCTGAAGATCCTATCACAATAGCATTTTCGACAAACTCATATGGGATGAAAGAGGATACAATATCCACTTGACTCAGAAACAAGAGTTCGGAGGAAGACGATTAGATTGCCTAGAGTATACCGGTGTCGTTGATGCATGCCATCCTTGCCACCTTCCGGTTGTTTGCCTGCAGGGTCGCTTGTTCATTACGGACATCAGTGCACTGATGGGATAAGGCTGACACGCTTAGGTTCGTTCCATTCGTTCAAGTATTTAATCTATCACACTAACCGTTGTGTCATATTTGTGCTAAATACTAAATCTAGTGGTTAGTTCACGAGCACCAGTGTGTTAGTACCTGAATCTATCAGAGATTTGTAGTGGATGCTGTGAAACGGCATTGCTTATCTACCTTAGAACATTCCAAGTCTCACTGCAGATTTTTTTACCGCATAGTGGTATTTGCAGCTAGACTTCATTCAGGTGCATACTCTCTCTCTCTCTCCTTAGGTGTAACTCCCGATCCTGTACATATTCTCCCCTTGTAAATCGAAGACGAATGATTATCGCTTTTCACCTAGATCTTCTGCACGGCAAACACTGATTGGTACGAAAATGTACGCATTTGCTTGAATGTTCTGGAACAATCGTGGTCGTAGAGGGTGGGGAATTCAGTGATGGATGCCCTATTCTTCAGGTGGCAGGTTTCATCATGAGAACGGTTTCCTTATTTAGACACGGGAATTTTCGTTTATTTTCGGGCACATAAGGGGTGGCCAGGATACAGTGATCAGAGGACGAAGATGAACTTTACTTGAAGTCCGCTCATTTCAGTGCTAAACTTAATTAAATAGGTATATTTTTTCTGACGCGCCGCTACATCGACCTTAATGTTCCGTGTGTATATTGTTTTGTCCTTACCAGAAGACTTAGATGACTTAGACTCGACTTCGTTCTTGATAGGGCCGTGCCAGAAAAGACGCCAAGGAGTCCTTTCGTGTAGGAATTATGCGTTGTCGACAGCGCCAACTGAAAGCCCCTGATGAGACTACTACTATTACTACTACCTGTCTATTACCTAAATAGTATATAGTGTATTTGGGTACAAACACCGTTTTGCAATCTTGACTGGTTGCCTAATTTGTACATGGATTGTGTGGGTTATTCAGTGGAGTAGTTGGGCGCACGACACAGCAACCGGATAAGAGAATGACCGAGCGCTTTCCTTGCCACTACACTGAATGATTCAGCGACCGCGCACACATAGTTGACGTCGGTCAAAAGGTCAGTCCGAACGAGTCTTTCGAAGTCATCTACGGAGTACTTATTTGCAGCTTTTAATATGAGTCAAATGATTAAGCTTGACTGCAGCCGAAGAGCCATCATACTGTTGCTGTCAAAAACGGTTCGCATTGGACTACCTTAGTCATGTGACACTAATCAATCGATCCGGTCACTCATAGGCCTTCTGGACTACCTCAAAGCATCCCATTAGAAGTAACCTGGGTCGCGCTGACTACTGGTCATTAACGTTTCCAATTTTTTCGAAATTAACGACCAAACTAGGCTGTTTATTTCAATATTCATCCCCCTATTTCAACCTTTGTATAGGTACTGTATAAGTACTGGTGAGATCCTGAAAGCTGTGTGGAAACTTTTCTGCCATACAGCAACCACTACAATCCCGAATTAACTGCATTCCTGGGCAGTGCCTATTTCCAGCTACATCACCGTCAAGCCTGGATCTTGAGTATAGTTTCTTTTTAAACGAAATCGGAAGTGTAAATTCGCTTTGTTACGCATGGACTCATTAGACCGAACAAGTTTCTCAAAGTCGGTTGTATTTTTTATCTGGCAAAATGCCTTACAATCAAATGAAATATAATGGTACCCGTAGTTTTTCAAAGTGTACTACTGGGAGAAAATGCAGGCATGTGGCCAATGACGTTTTCCCAAAGTTTCTTCACTGTTGTGCCCGCGTCAATCGATCTGCGCGCCATGTGGGAACCAAGAAAAGCATTTCCCCTTGACTAATCGGAAAAGAAGATAGCTCGTAGAAAATTTGTGAAAGGGAAGACGAACTGACTACACAGAGCGGACTTTTTGTTGTGAAAACAATCGGGCTGCATTGCTCTGATCATCACGCAGAATGTCATTTGAAAACACTGATAGCAGTTTTCACGGAACTGTTACCAAATATACTGCGTCTTCCAGCATGCGTATTCTCATAGAGACCCACAGAGCGATTCCGGGTGAGACATCGTTTCTAGGGTTTCACGAATGAGTAGTGTAGATGAGGCATGAAACTAAACTTCAGTCGAATCAGTAATTGGCAGACCATAATTCTGATTCCGTCTGTGTGATGTGTGTATTGGCCCTGAAAAACGCAACACCCTCACACAAGAGGATGCAAGCAACTCCCACCAGGATGGCTGGTACGCGATCATCTTAAAAAAAATCGGTGTAACTGGTAAGCTTAATGGAGAACTTTAAAAAGGCCAGGGATGAAGTCATCTTTTATTCCCTAACTTTTTTGTTAGAAAGAGCTTTCTTGGCAGCATGTATATCCACAGTGATCGAACTTGATTATTTTTAGCATAAAACTCTTATGTCTGAGCGCATTAGAATCTGCACTGCTTATCCGTCGCCGATAACGAATCCGATTAAGCTAATGTAGGCTGTAACGTCTACAAATCTATAGAGCGAACAAGCCATTTAAACGTTGGTTTCAACCGTAAAGCCATCGAGTGCCGTTCAGCAGTGAGTAAAATTGTGCATGGTTTATCGCCGAAAGCAAGGTCAAACGGTGATATATCCGATAACGCGATTCCCACTTGAGTCATGATTTTGACGTCAGCGAACCAGAATAATTGTGTCCCCTGAAGACACAAAACGTTTTCCCTTATCAACATATTACCAGACATTGAATGAGGTCTACCTCGTGTTCAGGAAAGCGAGCATTAGTAGCTGGGGATGGAATTTGATGGATACTTCTAGTTGGATGATATTTGTGTGGAGTTAGGGCATATTGAGGCCTCGGAAAAACCGCTAAGTTTCAAGTTTCACTGAAATAATCAAAAGAGCGGACCCGCTGCACTGGCATGATGAGATACCGTTTTCTTGGAAGAATTATTGGTTACCCCGAAAGTAGCAGGTAAACGATGTGCTTAAGTGAAGATGGGTTTGGTAGAGAAACTCCCCTTTTACTACCTGCCAAGTTCTGTGTACCTAAAAGCCATTTTCATCTTGATGATGGAGAAAGTCAGAGTAATGTAAATCCAAGGTATTCTTCAGCGTCCTCTCCCAAACCGGAAGAAAGCAAAGCATCTGTAATATGATTTAAAAAGCTTTGTAAGTCCAGTAATATCCCACCGTTCTACCTTCTAAAAGCTTACTTCATCCACAACGCAGGTTACCAAAAATAGAAATTTCGACTCAAAGTGGATGTGTATTGCCGAAATTTACTGCCAGATCAATTCAAATAACATTTGTGTGCGACACCCTGTAATTCAAAGAACAGCTTCCCATGACTTCGTAGCAATGAGCAGCACATAATTGAGAGGACAAAATGAATTTTCAGCATGAGTCTCCAGTAATAAATCTTCCCAAAATATTTGATCTGTGCGGAAAACATCTAGTAATCCTGAGGGTATAGGTTACCCTAGGCGATCGAAAACACACAAAGATTGGTCACAACAGCGTATTGGTATTTAACTAGAAAAACAGTCCGTTAATCTGGGCTTAAACAAGACAGACAGACGGTCTATTGGCAGGAATCCAGAACAACACCATTTTAGGAAGGCTGATCTAGTTTGTCACCCTTCACGGAAACATTGGTTTCAAAATCGATCCGTGAGCAGAGACTGAAATGAATTCGGTAGGCGGCAGAAATGTAGTGGATATTTGCCTAACACTTGCCTGGAAGATTTTAAAATTCAACCGCACTAAGTAGAATTTTCAATCGCTGCAGTGATGTTCTTTGTGACACAATTTGGAACAAAAACGCCTATGCTTTCTCAGAAAACAAGACAGTTTTTGGTAGATTTGGTTGCATTTTATCATCACGAAATATCATTCTTTGAGTCTTATACCCTAGAAGAAAGATTCGCCTGCTTTTTGCAGTTTTGTGAGCAGTGTTTTGGATCACAGGAAGGCTCCTCAGTATAAATTTGTGTCGCAGGATACGAGTATCCGCTTTCCAGCTACTCGCCTTCCAGGATGGGGACCGCGTGATCCTCAGTGTGCCTGGTTGGAGACACTACAAGATATGGCTGCCAACCTATGTCAGTGGCGTTCTTGTTGTCAGTTTCTGCCCAGATTGCCTGAGTGAATGTCTGGAGGTCTAGGCATCTTGGAATTATTATGGTAAGCTAGCCCTAAGCCCCTTTCCCGTCCACCTTTACTCTTTACAATAAGGCTTTCAAATAAATCATGGTTGTACGGCAGCGAAGCATCAGTGTTGAACACTGATGTCATGCTGTCGATGACGATGATGATGATGATGATGATGATGATATGCGCTTATCCTCCTTGCGTTAAGCTCACAATGCGGAACAGTCTGAATGTCGTAACTCCCAACAGGTCATTCCAGCCAGACCTACAGTCATTCAGTTTGCTTCTCCGAATCCCCCAAATTTATTAAACAGAGTAAGCGAATTCCATCATTTGGTATGTCTTTAAATGCAATGCATTTTGAACACCAATAGCCAACTAGCCGTTAATTTAATCTTTCTGGCTAAATAAGACTGGTGATCGTAGTGTGATCGTAGTGTAATCTTCAAGTGAGACTTCGCTTTATCACTGAAGCCAATCTGACTGAAAGCCGAGAAGCATCCTAACTGCGAATCAAGTGCAGTGTCCATCTCACGAAACTGAGAATTCCAAACCGCGGTCAGTGGCTAAGCACTTAATCGTTCGGCCTTGTGTGGATGATCACGTGATGTGGTCTCTGTGACTGAATGATGAGCGGCGCTATATTCTAAAAGGGGGCTAATCACACTGCTGTGTAGCCGCTCGAGGCCGAACCGTTAAGCGTTAAGACACTGGTGGATAGGCCGCGGGTTCATAATTCTGAGTTTCGTGAAATGAGTACTGCTGAATATTCCCAACAAGGATGGAAGAACTGTACGTTGCTTCTCGATTTTTGGCATAGATTGACCTCGATGAAGGTCAATTTGAAGGTGTGTTTTGCTGCTGTAATAAGCATGAGATTCGGACTAAAAGTGCTTTCCGCCGTGTTTTTCCAAGCTGAAACATTCTGTTACACTTCAATGCCGTTAATGAACGATTCATGACAATCTATAGCTAAAAAACAAGAGTTCGGAGCATCTTCGTCATTCCTTCAGTCACAAATCTGCATGCTGATAGAGTATTTGGCTTTGCACCTTTAACACTAAATGAGGTCCCCACCATCCTTTGAAATGATGCATTGGTTTTGATCCATTCCATTGGACTTTGCATTCTCGAGGGAGTTATAGTAAACGGCGCCCCCGGAACCCGGTATCAACTCTTTTTTTCTCGCATTTTTGGTCTACTTAAGACCCACTAAAGTGCAAAACAGGTGAGAGGAGAGTCACATTTAACTGAAACGATGCGGATTTAGATCGTATTCTCAACGAGAACCCATTGGGTATTTTCTCACAAAATGTACTTCACTCTTTTCGAGAAACACACTCATTTGCAAATCAATCAATCAATTCACGAGAGGCCAAACTGAATATCACGTTTATGATATCCTACAAATGAATGTTCAAGTGGAACATAAGATTGACCGAAACTCATGGACTGCGCCGGGGACTGGGCGAAACCGGTCGTGGGCTGTCGAAAAGTTTTCAGCAACCTTGTGAGTAGTTTCCTTTATAAAAATGCACTTCGCTATAATCAGTGTGTACGGTCATCAGTAAGAAATATTTTCCCCATAAAAGGGTAGAAAAGTAAGTCGATGTTGTTTGAATACGGCCAAGAATGCGCTATCGAATGACACGGTTGAAAAGCGTCTATCTGACATCATCGTAAGCGTCCAGATCCATCACACAGTGGCGGTTTTTAGATTCATTGAATGAAAGTTTAGAGGGATGGAGTAAGATTGTATATCCCAGCCTCAGATTTTATTCGCCTAGGGCAGACTTTTTCTGAGTCTAATCTCATTGATCTTGCAATGTCTCGCTCTTTGGTGGAAATGATCTGCGGAAAGTAGATTACGCAACACGATCATGCTGAATGTATGCTTGATCCATGTGGAATTACCGTACCGACATTTTGAATGCAACTGCAACACCTCCTCATCCTGTAAAGGAAATAAAACCCATAAGGATCGAAAAGGAAATCGAGTTATTCTAGACCTTGTTGGGAGTTTGAACTGGAGTTTATTTTGATGAAGCCGTTGATTTTTACCGAATGACCGAGGAAAAGTAAAAACTCGTTTCACGGGTATCTTCAGTGGGGAGTCTCGCACGAGTCCTCAAACCCGAAATATCCTGGCTGTTAGGCGAACATCATGCCCTTTGGCCAGAAGTGATTGATCAATAGTGTGAATACCTCACATTCTTCATTTAGTGACGCCCTTTATGTGTGAGACTTTGTTGTGATGACATCTTGAGCGGCTGCTGAGCTTGTTTCCTGATCACGTTTGCTGATGCGCAGTGAGAGTTCAGTCAAATTTCATGAGTCCGATAGACATAATTGCAATGGATAACAGTTAAAGTTCCGCTAAAAACCAACCTCAATACTGAGAGCAAAATTTAGACCACAAAACAACCGTAAATCGATTTCTTTGTCTATTTTTTTTAGTTTAATGGCTAAAAGTGTGATGAAAAAACCTTAGCATGCCACATTTTTAGGGAACTTTCAAAATACTGGACAAGTGAATACAAATTGCTTCAACAATTCGTAATCTGACATCAGCGATGTCGAGCGATTTTCATCTGATTTTTTTTGGGTTTGTTGTGTAGGTGTTAAGCAGCAATACTAATAATAATGATTTAGCCTGATCAACTTTCAGCGAATATTTGCTATGCCACCCGAAGGAGGAACCAGGGCTTAGATACTCTCAGTGGATTAAATCCCAAACAGAAGCGGTCGAGATGTACAGGTTGGGTTTTAACCGCTGACATTCCGGTCAGTAATTTCGTGCTTTGAGCACTGAGCTATGCTGAGCTCATTTTAATTAGTCGATCACATCTATCAGTTAACAACATTGATGAAGTTTTAACAGATTAAAAATGAGATAAACTAGAGGGTGACCGACATAATACTAAGTTGTGCACGTTTTGAAGTTGGCCAGTCCTTTAGTGAGTCCATTCGAGTGTTCTCACTTAAACACGACCATCCTAATGAGGACGTGTCAGACCCCAAGGACGGATCAACTTTCTTTTGGTCCTTGTGTATGGTTTTTCTGTTTCTCCACCTCTTTAGATGGTCAGACCTCCCGGACGCAAGAAACTGAATAACCCTTTATTGGTTGCCTTTTACATCTTGTGTAAATTGCAATATTGGTGGCGATGATATGGTTTGCTGGTGTTTTACTTTGAAGGACTCGAGGCTAAGAATACCACCACTCTTTTGCGAGATGCTACGATTAGCCCATGATGCGCTGCACCATAAAAAATCAATAAATATTATTAACAGCGGGTCTTTGTAAGCCAGAGATAGCTGCACGCCTTCGAATATGAAGACGTATTCTCCTATCGACCAATGATAGCACAAAGACCATTGCGGTAAATGGATTAGCGTTTCTCCACCTAGTTACTTTAATCAACCACTCTTAAATGTCATCTCTCGCATTTGCGCCATCAAGATACATTTTTAGATTGGCTGGGATTACATTAAATGCTCCAGAAACCACAGTCGAACGCGTAACTGTTGGTCGGCTGATTAACGGGTGTTGTAAAAACCTATCTGACCAATTAATTTACTTCGGATTCTAGCCAAAATATTTGTTCTGGCAAAAACTAGCATCTATCCAAACAAAATTGACTGTGATGCGGTGCTTTGTGTTTAGTAAAAAAATGCTCAAACTAGGGAAGAAATGACAAAACGCTTTTACGTTGAGTATATTCTCACCCTTGATGAGGCAGATCACTGGGCAAATCAGTTTCCTGTAAGAAGGTTTGCCCTTAACGATAAACAAGCTATTTTACGTTTGTGGTTCACTGAATACGAAAAAAACGATAAGGCTCGCTTCTTACTGAGGAAATTTAAGGATATACCAAATATGCGTTTTCGCGGGGTAGGGCAGATGCATCGACATCACAGTAATGTATTTTAATCAAAATCACCCTTGTGAAAAGTAACAACTGCTAGATAGTATATTACAAACAAATATTTCACCCAAACAATGAACAAAATGGTCATTATTTCACCACAAATGAATATCAAGCAGTCATGACCTCTTGGATCAGCTAGAGTTCGAATTCAAGCCGTGATGCTTCGTAGTGCGCGTGTATTCCACATTTTATAACCGACCAAGCCCATTTGAATGCAGCCAAGAAAAAAGCAATTCAGCGTATGAGAGTAACACTGGTGCTCGCAGTGCACTGATGTAGTCAACCAGGGTCAAAAGCGTGTGGTATTTTTACTGTGATGCCCCGTTCACGGGGCAAATTCGTCATCCAGAAAGACTCGAATTGATATCCTTTTCTTATGTTGTCCAAATGCATGTGCTATGCATCAGCCACCTGAAGTTCCGGATGGCACGGTGTTCAAAGTACTGAAGCACCTTGACTCACTTTTCTCATGATGGGTTCGTTTTACAGAATCGTAAGGAGGGGGCGATAACTTTGTCACCAGACTTCAGGAATCATGGTGTTTCGGATGCTTTTTCTGATGAACTGTCACCAGATATCTTCGATTTTTTTTGGACATAAGCGTACTATTATTTTCTTCGTTTCGACTATGAGCCCTTTGGATGTTTTTTAGTTAAACTGCTATGCACAATTACAGAACAAGCTGCTAGAAATATAAAGCGAATGGAGTTCATAGGAATTGAGTTTTTCTCCCAAATTTCTGTTCTTCCACATCACTTGGTAAATTTCAACCTACTACAGGGCGTGAATACAACACTTTCCTAATAGTTGTGCTTTACATGCTATCATCGTTCGTCACTCATTCCGCTAATCAACTGGCAGTTTCAAACACGGTGTAAAGCATGGCTAACTGTCTTTGTATCTGACGGGACAGGTTGCAGAAAAGTACAAAACGGAGCACGCTTCGCTCAGGTAGTCCACTAGAGAGGTTTTCGTGTATTGATCCAACGCGTGCGTGATTTGTTTTCCTCAACCTACCTAGTCGGTTCTGCGATAGAGGGATTTTAGCCGTGTTGGCGTTGGGCTTTGAAATATTACGCATTTGGACCTGAAGCCTGATCTCCACTTGTCAGTGTTGTGACTATTTACCATAAGTCAAGCCACCAGTGCACTTGAAAGACTCCGAGATTTCCTCAAGTTCTGTAGAGTTTTTCCTACGTGCCGATTGTCAAGCAGCCTGTATTTACCATATTGAGATCTGTCGAAAGGTATGTAATCTTGGAAATGCACACCAATGGCGAATCCCTTAATCCTTCTAGAAAGTCTGGGCAACAAAACATTCAGCCATTCGGTGTCGTTTTCAGGATTATCCAATTCGGTACTTGTTTGCCGGGTCTGCAATGAGGAATAAAGGTCAACATTATGGTCTAAAATCGACCAGTATTTCGGTAACTTTTATTTTTTGACAGAAGTCTCCGTCGAGCACAGCCTATCTTCTGTCACAGCCTAAACAGAAATGGATCATTACTAATATCTTCATCGAATGATTCTCGGAACAAATCAACCGATATTCTACCAAATCCACAATTATTCTCTGCGCGGTTGTAATATGTGAAGATTTTGTAATTTTGAATTGAGATTTCATCTTGATATTTAGGCTTGACCATGGTAAAATTCCATCTGAAAATCTCTGTATTTTACTATAAAACGGCTTTAGTGACGGCGCGAAACCTTAATTGGAAGCCACAAAGTCCATCGCACGCTACGATTAGTCCATAAGTAGCTCAGAGGAAGAACTATTTCAGTAGATGAATGAAGCTTCCATCTGATAAATTGTCACTTGAGCACCCAGTCACTACGTGACCCCGTATGTGCTTTCTGCGTCTGAAAGATAGAGAGGCTCAAGAGGAGTTACTCACGCGGTTCTTCAGCCGCTTAAGGCCAAACGGTTAAGTACCCAGTCACTGGCAGGAACGTCGCAGGTCCGGAACTCCCTGGAGTTTCGTGAGAAGCGCACTGTTGGTGTTTAGCAGTAAGGATGAAACGGATCTACAGTGATTTTCTCCTCACTGATACGGCGATTTCTCAAATAACTATAGTCAGGACAGTGTTTTACCAATGACCCACTAGAGGACGACGAAACATAAGTTGCCTAATCAAGGGGCTATATACCAAAATAGTTACTCCAATTCCTTTTCGGTGTCGTTATGATTAACGGTATTCTGCTATCAAAGGTCACTGACCCACTAGAGGACGACGAAACATAAGTCGCCTAATCAAGGGGCTATATACCAATTCCTTTTCGGTGTCGTTATGGTTAACGGTATTCTGCTATCAAAGGTCGTATTACTTCAGACTGTTAATTCACCCCTATAAAACACAAAGGTGTCACACAATATATCAAAGACTGCTTTAGGGTGCGCGCCTAGATGAGACTAAACATAACCGTTGGCATTCGGAAATCGATTTCACCTTTTGGACTCTGAGTAAATAACTGAGTAAATGCTCTTCCTGACAAATAGCTGTCGAACAATTTAATGAAGGAGAGGTGCATTTGATATTGCTTTGAGTCTCTACTTAACTCCGACTACATTAAAAAACAGTTGCAAACTTCCATTTACGTACAGTTTGGTAGCAGGATAGAAAATAAGATTTTTGAAAACTTGAAGACTCATGAGCAAGATAATCTGAACAACAACAACAATCTGACAAGTTTCAATCAACAGGAATAGAAAGTTCAATAGTTTGGCTTGAATCAATGCGACCAAATAACTTTGGTTACCTAATGAGAAAAGTGATCTGTAAATACACTGATTTGAACTGACCTTTGGTGGTAAGCACTCTCAAATATTAAGTTGAATGCCGACAACCCTATCCTTTAACCCCAAAATCGACGTTATCCTGTTAAAGTTAGTGAAGCCACTCGTGAGATTAATTTCTCCGGAGACGGTCATAAAATAACCATTAACTATGTTGAAGAATCAAACACAATAGGAAGTTGGCAATATGCGTCTACCAACAGAAAGTGTGGACAGATTCAGGAAGCTAAACAGCTCTTTGCTTAGCGGGGTTATAAGCTGTGAGGTAACTCGGAACGAATGGACTGGTTGTTCTTCAGCGGTGACTTGTTGCTTGCAATGCATTATCCAGACCATCTGAAAACTGCTTGGCCATTTTGATGTTCTGCCAAATATGCAATAAGTCATTTGAACATCCCGTAGCATCCCCCGGAAGGTACTTTCGAAGTCGGGGGAAACACCACTTGTACTGTTGTTTGTCGGTGAGTCACAACCAGCATGGGACTCTAGTTGTCAAATCAACTGAGCAGTGCTGAACAGTAAGGGGGAACTCCTTTTTTGAATTTTTCAAAAATTCATCCGCATAAAACCGAATTTAGCCTATCTTTGAGAAACGCAACGACAAAATCTGGTTTTTCTATAGCTTTGCCTTTTGTTTTGTACAAAACACAATTCATTTTTAAGGCTTATCATTGAGCATAATTGGATTTCTCAACGACCGTTTTTCACTCAAAGTAGTTCAGTTCGAGTTCTTCAATAATGACTGCGGAATTGAGCGTCCATCAGAAAACGCGACAAAGGTTACGCATTTCCGATCAACGAGGACCGGCTCAAACTCATTTTTCCCTCTGGAAAGGCTAGCTGAGTTCACAACACATGCTTTACACTATAATCGTATGAAGACTGACCGCTAACGGACTAATAAATGATGTGCTAGGAAGTAGATCTCGTCTATGTCATGCGTTTGAGTAAGAATTGAATTTTGTATAACGAGGCGGAGCTGATTGTGAGGCAGTCGTTTGTTCTAGTCTGGAAATCCCCAAGAGTCCCTCCGGAAAAATTTTTACTAAAAACATAAATACCCCATAAGCATGTGAGGTATACTGCGTTGACTTTTTCAGTTTTTTACAGATAATTCTTCGAGATGGTGTACAGTGACTCCGGAAAAATTTTTACTAAAAACATAAACACCCCATAAGCATGTGAGTTATACTGCGTTGACTTTTTCAGTTTTACAGACAATTCTTCAAGATGGTGTGCAGTGGTGCAAATTTCAATTTTTCCCAAAAATGATTCGCTGAACGACAGTCAGAACGGGCATGACGGGTGTTCAAAACTCCATGGTGTTTTGTGCGGTCGGCAAGGATGATGATCTTGAATAAGGATGAAACAGCTCTACCGCCTTCCTCATCTTTTTAGCGTAGATTGGTCTCACTAACAGGATAAAATCTTATCTGAAAATTATTGAATCTCTTCGCGGTACCAGTCATTTCTGAGCTTCTTCTAGCTGGCCGTAATCTCTGAGCTTTACATTCATCTTAACTGCTTGTATGTAACAACGTATTCGGCACCGATGGGCGCGTTCAAAAGATTAATCAATGTACTTTTGTATGGAAGAATTCACTAGATGCGATAACTAAAAAAACCTTTTTGCGTTTTGAATCGCTGTCATCGACCTGTTTCTCTAACTCTCCGTAATCCAATTTCCGGTTTTGCTATTTCCGTGGTACAGCCGGTTCCTATGCCTATCCTGCAACTTTGCCGCTCGATACCACAGGTGGAAACATGGGACAACATGGCATTGATATCCTATTCTGCTTCGTAAGCCGCACCCCCCACAAGCTCATCATCAGCTAGTTGCTGCCAACTAGTCTTGCAACTAGTCTTGCAAACTGGTTTTGCAATCCCGTTACACCATCGCACAACCAGCTTGACATTTAACAATGATCTCATCCTCCATGTTTGTGGAGAGAATATGCTCAACATTCTGCGGCAAGGAAGCCTCTGGGCTATTTTCGCTAACTGGACCGAGAGCCTCTACCACAGAGAGGATAAGTTTTTGATTTAACAACAAGAGCATTCTTTTCACCCCACGGATAAACGTCGCCGGCAAACTTGTTAGAAAAAAGTCTTGTAGAGAAAAAACTGAAATCAGTTGTCAACGTCTGAAACAGCTGCAAAATCGTTTACTCTTTGTCGCCGAGGGATTCGATTTTGACGGATGACTCGACTGAATCCAGCCGAATCTCCCGTTTATAATGGGCTGTTGGAGTTTTAGAAAATTTATGGGTGTGTTAGTTCCAGTAAAGCACACCATAGCCAATGACATTAGGAGTCCCCATTCGAGCCACCATAAATCGGTTGAAAATTATTTCTTCAGTTACTTTTTATCAGCAATAAGCAATCCTGTTGATGACGGTTTTCACACTGATAATTCAGGAACAGTTTCCGTCCACTAAGGATATTACCTATTCCTACACTGCCTGTGAAAAAAAATACAGTTCGCGGTGTTTGACGCCAAGCAGACGGGCTCGTCACTTTGGGTGCTTGGTATAGCCGGCAATACATATTGGGTGTAGCTTTAGTGGAAACTGCTATCAAAGAGGCCAGAAACTAAGACGGAGCAGCGACCAGTAACTTGATATTTATCGAGTTACTGACAGTTATCTATGGTTTTGATATTATTTCGGGGTGTATCCTGGTTGTAAACCATTTATATTTGTGGTTCGAATGCGAGTTCATCTCATCCTTCATCCTGTAAGGTTCATGGGAGTTATACTCACCAGGAGTTGAGAAAAATTCATTTTAAATGATCCGGTGCAGCCAGAATTTTCGTGTTGTTGTGTGCAACGTGGATTTGTTCGGCTTCGTGTCTGTCGTGCAAAAAGTTGCCACCGTGTTTTCGTACATGGCTTGGTGCTCAGCGTATGGGACGTACACCAAGACCAATCAGCCGCAACCGAATATGAAAGACGGTTTCAAGCGGTTGGAGTGCACGTTTGTTACGTGTCTCAACAGTATCTAAAAATATTCAGCAGTACAAACTGGCAGTCCGGTTTTTCAGTCGACTGAATGGCAGTAATTGCCGTTGTTCAGCTGACTGCCCACAACAAGCTGACACACAGTGAAGGGTCCTGAAATTGAGGGGGAAGGTGAAAATTAAAGCCTAGTTGATGAGTAAATGACCAGAGGAGAGCAGCTGCGTCCAAAGTGCGGGAAAAATAAAAATCTAAACCATAAATGTATTTAAATTTGTTGGAAATAGTTCAACAGGGCCGGAAACTTATGAGGCATGAAATGAATCCATGCAGAAATCCGCCGGAAGTCTCCTCTAGCACCGACTAGTCCATATTTCCGCGAATCTCCCCAATCAGCGTGTAATCACCGCGATTAGAGCCTTAACTCCAGGAATCTTTCTCAGACTAGGGTTAGTAATCAAGCGTATTGGTGAATAGGTTTCTCACCCTAGACCATATTCACTGTGTAGGGTTAATATACCTTTCCTTGATTTGCTCGAAATACTCCGATGAACTCTGGCGCACAATGGACAGTGTCACATGCAGTTTGCGCTGGGTTACATATACTCCAACTAAACTTTCTGTTTATTAGAATAAAAACCCAAACAATAAGACTGGAGGTAATCAGGTGGGTCAGGTTCCAAGGACACCAGCGGGCCAAACTGGTGAACCAAAATTGTTAATTCGAAAGAGCATAACTGAGCAGTTTAGCCCAGCAGTGCGTGTGAAGAGTGGTCTGGTAGCGGGAAGCATTCGCAAGGCCCACCCAGAGTGGGCGCGGGGACAGAAAGTTTTTGTCACTGGATAATCGTTCGCAGAACAGTAGATAGGAATTTACTCTTAACATCTTTGGGTTGTGCGGTGAGGCGTCTGCCCAAAAACTCCTCCGTTCTGGTTATGTCATTTGATGAGCCCGCCCATCAGGTTATTGAACAGCAGCTTTACAGAGAGGGTGGAAAACTAGGGATGCTCTTCAGCGTCATGCAGCTCGTAAGCCAAGAGTACGAAATACCTCTTCGACAAAAATAACAATTTAAACAACCAAAACAATCTCAAATTGAAAGAAAAACTTCATTAGTGGGATGACGGTTGGGTTGTGCGGTGAGGCGTCTGCCCAAAAACTCCTCCGTTCTGGTTATGTCATTTGATGAGCCCGCCCATCAGGTTATTGAACAGCAGCTTTACAGAGAGGGTGGAAAACTAGGGATGCTCTTCAGCGTCATGCAGCTCGTAAGCCAAGAGTACGAAATACCTCTTCGACAAAAATAACAATTTAAACAACCAAAACAATCTCAAATTGAAAGAAAAACTTCATTAGTCGGGATGACGGATCCGAATCTCAGCCCACTCAGACAATGTGCTAAAACGCCAACTGAGCCCAGATTTTTGGAATCCAAGTTGAGGAACCACAAAGTGTTCCTCATGCAGATGGAAAATGGACCACAAATGTGATTTGCTGTTCGGTGGGGTTAACAAGGTGTTGTGTAAATTCGGCAGCCACATTAGCATGGGCCTTTTAACTGGACAAAAAGTGTCGGCCTATTGTGGCTAGATCAGCTATTGTAAATTTGTAAAAGGCCTGGACAGTTTTCAATGGTAAATTCTGTCCGCATGTACTGATGTGGTTGCACCAACTGGAAGTTCAGGGAATCCAAGTTACGTTTTGCCAAGTGTTGCACGATTTCCTGATAAGCGCAAACAGATTTACTAATTTCTAGTGCCACACTAGACTCCTTTTACCGACAGTTTGCTATCTAAGTATTCCTTTTAGTCCTCTCAGTCTTTTTCTTTCCTTCCTTCTTCCTACTGATTTCCGAACAATCGATTATGGAAAGGTGACTGGCTATTGCCTGTCCCATCTTTTTGAACGGAAGTAGACAAAAACAAAAATTTCGTTCTTTTGAGGGACCGTCAAATTTAAAATTACAGTTTCCTTTAGCTTAACGATATATTTTCGTTTTTTCTAAGTGTTAGTACTCTGAATACGCTTGTGGTCGACCGAGAACTCATCCCGACATACGACGGATGTTAACGCGTGAAATTAGTGACCTGAACTTCCGCGGTTGGAAAACAACTCCAGCATCTAGACTGCTTCCGTCTATGTTTTGGCAATCTGGCAGAATCTCAGCCCTCGTAGTTCCAGTACCCCGTCCTCTAGAACCGAAAAAGCGTTACAACTGAACGACTGATTAAACACCTTTAAAATAGGGAAGCGAAGGTCACAGTGATCGTTCTTGGAACTCAGTGTTTGAAACCCACTGGTTGTACGGACCCTTTGGGTAAGAAAGGGGTGTTTTAAACTTGATATGTGTGATAGCGACGTTTCCCGTTAATTTTTAGGGTTCGCTGACGGTTCTATCAATAAGTACACGTTCTTGTGAGTTTGTATTCAGTTCAGATGGACTGCATCAGCAATCGCGCTTTGGAAAATCTGTCTCGTTAGTGAAAGTATCATTAACTTTCCTGATCCATTCGCTTGGTTCTTCGGGAAAACATCTCATTTTTGGTTTGACTGGACTACGGTAATTTGCATGTTTGTATTTCATTGTCAAACTACTTACAACTGGTACGATTTTATGGAGATTTTCTGTCCAGAGGCATACAGTAGTTGGCTTGATGATTATTTTACTTGTAGTGATGAACATTCACAAAGAAATCTGTCAGAATTATGCTACGAATACCGAATTTGGAAGACATAAAAGTCGAGAAAAAAACAGAAACTAAAAACTAACATATTGGTCCACAAACCGGAGTTTGTGGGACAAGATTAAATGGAAGAAATCCGTCTCCAGGCTTCTTGATTTCAAGGTCATTTACCACCGGAAAAAAATCAGGCATGCACTTTAGACCTCAGTAGAATACGGGTCTTCCAAACTGAGTCTGGTTGAAAATTACGCAATCTGCAGGGGATTTGATTAGTTCAGGTCAAGAAATGTCGGTATGATGTGACTGGATGTGGACGATATGGTAGCAAAATTTTGAGTAGCAGGATTGTTGGAATGCGTGCGTGTTTTATCTGGTTTCACCCACATAAATGTTACTCTGGCATTTCATTCATCTAATCCGACTGAAGCCTGGATATAGCATCTCGTAGCGTATAAAATGCAAGCTGTACTTCAGTTGTTAGTGAACGCACCGTCAAGCCAGGACGGTACAAATAACCGAATTCAGTCAAATTCCACAGGTTACCAATTGTCTCACCAAACTAACTTGAAAATTACTTTTACCCTGCTCTAGGTAACTTTCCTACTCCGTGCGTTTGAAATTTTATGATCATCCTATGCGTTGACAGTACAATTATTATTCTGTTTGACATTCCCTGTACTGGAGCTTCCTAGCACAGTGGTGTGTCGGCTTGATTCAGTACTCAGTGGAATTATGTTGGCATACTTGCGCCAGCTCATCCACATCGTACCCACCTCCGAAGGTTCTATAAAATACATCCTCAATGCTGTTCGCAAGGGTGGAATAGATTATTCGGGAGTCTGTTCAAACAATATTTTCTGAAACTACACCTTCCCTTCTGTTTGAATAATCTGGTTTTCCAAAGTTGTCTGAGCACCTGGATCATCAGATTTTGGTGTCGTTTTTTTCGATGTATTGTACTCTGAAAATGATTGATAAAGAGTTTTCCCCTGAAACATCCATGTACTTTATATTCCGGCCTCTGGAAAGCTTCTATTGCGTGTCTACATAACACAGAACATACTTCTAATGAAACACTTGTTCCTTCATTGCGAATAAATTGGACGCATCCCCTCCGTTCACTGAATTCAACGATATTTCTAAGCATTTCAACACTCGCTTGTACTCCTCGGTGATTTCGGGTCAAACGTACACTGCTGTGTCATTTTTTCCTGACTTCAGACACAGCGTCTATCCGGATCACCAGAATGCGAAATCTACTCACGTGGATTCTCCTGGGTTCGTTCTGTTTCACTGCATTGGCCGACTCATCAGGTGACAAAATCGTTGAGCAGTCGCTGATGAAGTAAGTTTTGTAAAAAAAACAAGCGTGCCACAAGAGGTGCGACCTTTTAAAATTCTGCATGGACATCTTGAACTTCAGAACCCAATAGCCACTTCTTGACAAAACCACTCTTCATGGCCTCCGGGTATAAATTATTTTATCATGGAAGAACAAGTCAAAAAACGCATCCGTCTTTCGGTTCCATTATGCTTTTGACTAGCCGCTTGTCCACGAGATGGTGGGGGCTTTATTGCTCGAGTTCCATCTGCATGACACTGCTTTAGGCGTTATTTTTCGGTGGGACCATGAGATAGGACCGCTCAGGTGAAGTCTTCTTGGGCTCTAGGAAACCAGCCGAAGGCAGCCACTTTTGACGTGAGACTTTTGAGAACAGTTACCACATAAAACTATCATACGCAATAATCCAAAAAACATTAGGCACGAACACACTAGGTCATTCAGGCAATACCATTATCTTCCACCAAGAACAGCGTTTTGCTAATTCATGTAACCCTAAAGGATTCCCCAAATGAAGCACGTCCTGACGATAGGCTAAGACTAAAAAGTGACTTACCGAAAACGGCCTCTTCAGCGAGCTAGATTGTGAGACCATCTCTTTTGAGTACGCCAATCAATTTTTGTGACAAAGAGGTTTTCTGATGGGAGAGACAGCTGTTTCGCAACATACTTTGAGGGGTTTCTGGTCGTTTTGCATAGTGGTCTACTCGGAGAGCAAATGCTTGTTCCTTTTCAGAACACTACTCACAATGCGTATTAAGACTATCCTTTTACCGATAGGATCCCTCCCTTGGGAAGCCGATTCCTGGAATAGACAATTTTCCCCCTGTCTATTTGACGGATAAACCACATTTTGAAAAAAAATTGTGTATCAGGTTTCTGTTGACAGCTGGTAAAATAGAAATTCGCGGTTGTTCACTTTTGGTAATTCACAACACAGCAATCGTCATTTATGGATGTGCAACCAGTTTTGTACCAGCCGGAATCAAAATCGTAGATGTAAACCATGAAAAACCAGCTTTCTTCTAGTACCTAGGCTGATGAACGCTTTGGAGATGCTTCTCGATTACAGACTTTGTGCAAAACATGTGGAGTAATTGTATGAAGTTAGTATATTCATTAACATCTTCGGAAATATTGATGTCAGCTTTTTACGTTTCGTGAGTGATGGGAGCAAAGGAGTAGAATTTATGTTGCGATATGTATGTGCAACCATGAAATAACTTCATTCCCGAAAACTGCAGCTATGTTCAAAGAATTCATGCCGTAGTAGGGTGCAATGCGGCCCTCAGACTCCGTCAGCCTCACCAAACGCAGAGGTGACGGACGCTGAGCTGCATAATCTTGGCACCACAACGTGCAAATGGCAAATAAGCTTCTTCGTCCGGCTTGATTAGACTTGTACTCAAATCCACGTCCTTTCTTTGTGAATAGAAGTAGTCAAATTCCCGAACTGAACGCAGCCGACCTGATTCACGTGGAGCCAAATGAAACTGGCGACGGGCAAAATGTCTACTAGTCCTCTATGGTAAATTTTCTCAGGGTGGATTCATACATATGCATGTCAGTGAACTTCGTACTAGATGAAAATAGGAGAATTACACTTAGACCAGAGCCGAGTTCAATAGAGATTTTATGATGGCTGAAATAGAGTCCATTTGGTTTGAACAGTCCGAACTTCTTCTCTGAAGATGTCTTCCAGAAATGATCTCTATGTTAATCACGGAAAGTTTTGGAGGAGGAGTAACGTAAAGCGGTAGTAAAGTATTTCATTAGCTTCTATCTGCTAATACATTATCATCAGGGTATGGCATGCTAATTAATCACCCTTGCTGATGTGGCCAACAAAGGTGGTTTTAGTTAAAATAGGTCACTCGAAAGTTATACCACATGAAGAATTCGTGCATTTTAGTTTTATTTAGTTAAATCACGTTGCATTTGCTGGGTGACAGTGGTGCCTTAGCAGTCTCACTTTATCTAGATCCTCGCCGTGAGGGAACTCCGTAGGAAATTCGAAACACCCCCATCATTCTTTTGTTTAAATTAGGGAACGGACCCCTTGCAGTGATTTTAGTCTTGAAGTACCTTTAGGCATTTCTCAGATCCCCAGTAGTAGTCTGCTCAAAGATGCCTCGGAAATAGGGTGACATGGCAGAAATATGGTGCCCAGGTACCGCACACAAGTGGTGCCTTGGAACTGAAATAAAAGCACAATTACTCTATCTAAAATGACAAGTGTCATGGAGTCAAACATCCCTCGTTGTAAACAAAACCCTACTTAAACCTATGTTAAACCAGTGGCTCAACATCCAAAGCGTCAATGTTCTTTCGGCATAAGTGAACTCTAGTTCGATCGTAGCTGATAGAGCACACAGTCCAATACCGGTTGGGAACAATCATATTTTAGTTACATTATGATTAGTTGTGCAACTCACTCAGGACTTTGAGGGCGACAGCACCTCCGTTTGGATGAATGTTAGTCCGCACGACGACACTCAAGTTGCTACACTATGTTGTACACTACATTATACTGCACTACACCACACTATACTATGCCCTACTCTACTATACTGTGCTATTCTACACCATGCCGTACTATACTATACCATACTCTACTATACCATACCATACTATACTATACTTTACTATTATCATTTATTTTTGAAGAGCATGGTCACAGACATAAAAAGTGAATGCAAGCGATGAATGCGAAAGAGTAACAGGAGAATATGGGAGAAAAGAGAGAAACGTCTCATTCGAAATCATGCCAAGGACAGTGCCAGTCTGATGAGGTGAATCCCAAAGTATGTAAAGATTTTGGTATGGGAACACGCGTCTAAAGACCAACAACCAAAGAAAGGACAAACAATGGTGAATGCTCTTCAAGGCGCAGTGTGCGCTAGCACAGTCAAGACTCGCACATCAGGCACAAAGTGACCGTCATACTGGGTCTGGTGTGAGATTAAATGGCAAAAATGTACCTTCAACGCCATGTGCCACGCATAAAAGTGTCATAAGTACGCAGGGAGCCCACAATGGCAAGCAAACACAAGTCACTGACTGCGACCTTAGGAAGTCCCAGTCCAATAACAGCCTTAGCGGATTGAGGAAAGCAGATCCCTCGATAAGAGATGATCATCGGTTGGTGAACCAAAAAGTCGATATCACAACCGATGGCATGTAGGGCTGAGATTATGGCGAGGGAATGTTCATCAGCACCATACTTCTGCTTCTTCTCATTCCACACTATCTCTCCACGCCCATCCGAGACTATGCTAACGTCTATTACAGTTGCACGGCGATCTCGAACAGCGATTAGGTCAGGTTTGATGAACGACGTAGAAGTAGGGGCTCTCAACTCCTCGAAGACGGTGTACCCTAGTCGACGGAGACGTTTTGCAAGTTCCCTTGCAACCCGATTATGACGAGCACATGTGGCATCATGCGTGATCCAGCAGGATTGCAAAATACGCACCAAACTCTCCGGTTGGCCACAGTTTCCACGACATAAGATCGTCTGACCATGCCGAGCGCTGCTAACTCTCGTCCTGTAGTGATACACGGTAGCATGTATAGAACAATAAGAACGAACTGCTGAAACCATAGGAAAACGCGGGCTCGTAGCCCACCTGATTGAGTGAATAACGGTGCACTTTTGAACTACGTAGCTCCAAGTTAGTTTCAATCCCGTAATATCAGTCTACACTGAGACACACCGCGTAGCTGTTCCACTCTCCTTAATAACCATCTCCTCATTGTCTAAAATTAGCACATACTCTCCTCAGAAATATGGCAGTTCTACAAGGCGTTTAGTCCTCCATCTCACACGTCCTGTCACGTAAAACTCATTAACGGATCCACATAATTTGCACTGCATGACTGAAGGTTGGCCAGGTATCAGTTAAATACAACGCTTATCAAACATGTGTGGTCAAAACGGCCAGCGTTCAGTCCTCCTATGAATTTGCGAGAACCGCGCTGTTGATGACCTTCGACGAGAATGGACTAGTTTTACTGTGTTTGTCAGCCCATATACGTAGACCCGAGGAGACTTTCGTCGTACTATCCTCAGAATGTGACAAACCTCAACGAAATTGGACAACTCTGCAACCATCAATGGTCTTCTTTCGAGAAGTCATCACTTGAGGACCTAGTCAACTGCGTGAATGAGTGGAGTTGGCGCCATACCCTGTCAAATTAAAAGTTCACCATGTATCCGTAGGCGCAAACGTAATACCATCACTTATTAGGGACGTTTATACTTCTACACAGCGCAGCTTGATATATATATATTTATATATATATATATATATTCCCTATTTAACACGGACTTCTCCACAGGGAGGGCGTTTCCATAACGGGATTCTGGGGCAAATTCGTCTTCGGTACGATATGGATGATCCGCACATGAACATTCAACGGTTCCTCTGTTGTCATGTCGCCGTTTTCGCAGGTTGCCATGGTAACTGCCAACCGAAAATTTCACTTACCTTGGGATCGGCACAATAGCATTCACATTTGTTTACCAGGGAGACAGAATTAGTCAGGATTAGCTCTGCTTTCTGTCGCTTTCACTTCAAATTTCAGCATCGATTTGGTGTGTGCGAATTTTCCACATTCACTTAAACGTTGATATGCATGTGTTCCACAAGGTTGGGAGCAATAAAGTTCGACCTTGTACTTCTGCAGTAGGTAGTTCCTCTCCAGTCTGTTAGGTTGTGTATCGCTGCCGTAGGAAAACCGTTCGATCAAACTATTTCTTCCAGGTGCAGTGATCGACCGTGGCTCTTTTTACCTAGTCTTAACAAAGCATCGGTTGTAATCGATTGTCACAGAGTTTTCAAAGTCCAGTCTAGGCGTGCCTGCGGTAGGTGAACCTGTGAATGGAGTCGATATCTGTGGTTCCTATTCTGTCATTGCTTCCTCGTAAAGAGTTGATAGATGTGGACGTCTTCTGAGATGATGCAACACATCAAGTAGGGAAGCTGCTTAGTTTGTGACCTGAGGTGTGAAGCCAGGTGACCAGTGTTTGAACTTTAAGCATTGTGGATAGTATAATACACGATGATTTATCAACTGGCAAACGAAACAAAGAATATAACAGATAATAACATCAACTTGTCTTTCCAATGCACAGTTCAAAATAAACAACGGAAGCAGATGCTTGTACTCGAAGGAGTTCCAGTGTAATTCTTTCTTGACATACCTCACTACTCAGAAAATCGTTCAAAACTCTCCAACCTAATGAGTAGTATACTGTGTCAATAAAATTTGCCGCGAAACCTTGAATGGAGTACCAGCTGAAGCCGGAGGCGGTCCCTGTGCAGAACATTCCGTAGGAGAAAATATCTACTGCTCTTTCTCTAGGGTCAATAACAATCAT
>NW_008751724.1:1280594-1315169 GCF_000715545.1 Opisthorchis viverrini
CCTTCCGGTTAGTATTTTGAAGAGTGAATTGTTTTTCAACAAGGGGCCGATCATCAATGCAGTTAGCTCGCACTTAGACAAGAATATAATGTATATACCCTGTATATATATATATATATGTATATGTATATATATATATATAAGGTGCATCTAAAACCGGTCATTATGCTCTTCGGCTAATGTTGAGGCAATGGAGTTAAATTTCTCGTACACCAAATTTAGTTGCTTTTCCCTTCCCTTATGGCATTGCAAGTGTATGGTGCACAAACTGGACAATTTCATTAACTGTTTGGATGCTTATTCATCACTGACAATGCGGCCTCTAGCCTAGTGAACCGACCGTTGCAATCCGTGACATACCTTCAAGTGAATGGTGTAGGTACATATGTACTTAACTAGATCAAATCGGTTCCTGTCAAAAAGACTACAAGAATATGGGAGTTATTGTATCACTGCTGCTCAAAACAAAATCCCTTCTAGTCAAAATGTGGGCCAGTAACATGGGACGATTGTGTCTACTCTTTGTGTCCGCTGTTTGGCAGTAAGTAGCCCATTTGGGCAGCCACAAAATCTCTCGTGTTCCCTTTATGAAGGACTTTTATTTGATAGGAACTTAAGTGTAGAAATTCCATTTTCATGAATTACCTCTCCGATGAAAGTATTTTCTTTTTGGTTTTTATTGGGGGCGGTGTTAAATTCAAATCACTGAAATCAGTGTATGATCTTAAATTGTTTTTATTTAGCTGAGTGAAACTTCCACGCACCTGCATCACTGTTTTCAGACTTGGAAGAGGTTTGTAAAAACTACACTCTAGTGTAACTGCATGGTGTCTTCCATGACCGAAGATTTTTGGTGGCCAACATCCAGATGAATGCAGTTTTTCACTTCACAATTCAGATGCACAGCCCCGACTCAATCGGGTAAACAAATGATACCAGAACAGCTGTTGCAAGGCGACCTTATCATCAAGGTCCCTAATGTAACGGCCAAATAACATACGGTTTTTGTGTGCAAGCATGCAGTCTTACAAGCTGAACCGCCCCCCCACACTTAAGGGATCTTTGTCTGGTTAGGATTATGGACTTTCCATTTCGCTTCCGAGAATCAGATGCTCCTGCACGTAGTAAGGTTTCAGGGGCTTGTCATGAAGTTTACCGTTAGTTGGTAGAGAACAGACTAGCCGCATATGTTTTCTAAGGCGTACGCTTCCTGGTCGAACAAGAGCAGCCACGGAAAACAAGCAACCAGTGATGTGTGACCCAACTAGTTTAAGCAAACAACTTTGTCTATTTTTCACTGTGCACCGTAGATTTTGTCAACAAGCTAAAACACTGTATAACTCGTCTTGAAGGAGACGATGACCTGTTCGATGTTGACTACCACGAATACATGGGCTTACCGAAAAGGGGTATGATAATCAGCGATGATGACATACCGATGCAAATATGTGATAAGAATTAAGAAGTCATTGTGACGGTCGTGGAATATCTGTAGGACGTCGTGTCCGATTGTTTTTGTCCTCTCGTCAACAGCCTGGTTTGCCGTTTTAAATTATGCGCAGCGTCTAATATTGTCCCTTTGCAGAGCTCATGTTGAGGTGTAGCGCAAGCACACTATTCCCTGTTTAAATGTACCAACTTTGTGAGCAAAACGTACTTCAGTTTGTCATCATCAAATGAGTCAGACTTGCAAAATCACAAACCTTATTTTCAGACTCAAAGCGGACACCCAGCCATAATCAGGCGGTAACACATCACCCACTACTAATATGATGGTCATTTGTTCGTGGCAGTTATGGGGCGGAGGCTAAAAGAGACCATTAGTTTTATATTGTATGCGCGGTAAATCCGGGAGCATCTGACACGTATTATACTCTTGCGAATGCCAAAAATTTATATGATGCTGGTCAAGTGATCCCAAAGTGCTTGTGTTTTTTATTTTCGTCTTCAATGACTGGGACAATATCGTCTGCGTACTGACAAGTTGAGAGTTTCTTATCAATTTTTCGGCCTTGAGGTATGATCTCTAGGAGTGAAGTAGACATATTTGACATAGTACGTCTTCTGCGTTATTTTAGGACTGAAGGAAACGAGGTGACACCATTTATATCCCCTCTTGTAGGACTTCCATCTAATACCAGAGCTCTTTAAGAAGTTCATTTTGCAATGTGCGTCCATAACATCTGATTACTTCGAGCAAAGATGTGCAGTGGACACGGACTTCACAGGACAAAATGATGCTTCATTTGTTTGCCAAATCACGATGATCTAAACGTACGCAAACCTGATGTTCATTAATTCTCATCAGGGATGTTTTGCAGCACAATGTTTAGACAGACGCGTAAACAATTCTTGAAAGTTTGCAGTGGAAGGCCTATGTTTGTCGATTGTAGCATCTAATCTGTCCATCAAGTTATCAACATTTAGGACATCCGGTAAGACTCTGTATTATGATGCCAGTGCGAGACGGTGGAATATACGAATAAATACTATTAGATTGAGACGAATGATACACAAAATCAATGCAAAGGTTATGTTTGCTCATATGACCCTTGGCACTGCTTAGTTGCTGTAAAGATGGGTGAAATGTTCGACTGATTGAAGATAATCCTGTTTTTGTAACACATTTCAATTAAAATTTGTGACACAAATGATGCCTCAGGTAACAACCACAGGAACTGCCATCGACATCTCGCTACGGTTTTATCCTCTCTGGTAAGCAACTATCTTCTAAAATGGAACTGAAGTTTGCATTTAACACGTACATAACGAACGTCCAACAGGAGTTTCATTCAGGCCATTTTCAAATCTACCACCTTCACAACATCTCAGTGAACAATTCTTTCATGATATACATTGGTTTCATTGCTTTAGTGGACGAAAGCTGCGTACAAAAGCCTCCAAACAAGTGCACTCGGTAAATCAGATTTGCCGACTATAGTTATAACAACAGCGTGAACAGGATATTCTTGAAAACAACAAAAGTAGCGAAGAAAGTTTGTTTTGTGATTGTTCCTCTTGCTAATATATCATAAATTTACACGGTACCAGAAATCACGTGAAAAAGGTGAAAATCCGGGGTACCTACACCTTAGAGAAATAGAAGTCAAATGAAGGGAAGGTCAGTGGGTCATGGAATCAAGAGACATCAATGTCAGACGGGCTTGTGGGACCGTATCTTTCGGAAGCCAGTTTAAGTTCAGAGGTCGCACAAACTTCTTTCGGACGTGAAGTTGTGGGTTCAACAGTCGGATTCTGTAGTAGCTGCTTCGGTATGTCAGAGAGTTGGCGCGTGTGTGTGTCCGTTCGTCGCTCCACCATCGATTTGGCATGTGACTTGAGTGGCTGATTGGGTGCGTGTCCGATTGACTTACTCGCGTGGGCGCTCTGGGTTGACTGGATATGTACTCAGTTGCTTGCTGACCCGCCACGAAAGCGGACAGCGTATCAGTACTTATGTGTTCTCCTGACTTACTTTGAACCACAATGGATTCCAACCGCCTCTGCGGTCGATAGTAGTCTGGATCGTACCGGCCGTGATCGGTTCAGGGGTACCCGGTGTATGATAGTGAAGACTTGTTTTTTGTCGATGACATGACTGGTTTAGGTCCAATGGGAATCAAAACCTCATGTTAGCATTCCCATCTTAGGGAACTTCTGCTCCTCTGAACCTACAATGTTCAGTTTACTTTCAACAATCAAATTTATCAACAGAAGGACGGGGTCGTAATGGGATCTCCCACAGGTCCCATGTTGGCAATTTTTTTTTCATGGCCAAACTGGAAACTCAAAAATTAGACGCACTCATTGCATGATATCGTCGCTACGTGGACTACATTTTCGTACCTGCCGACAAAACTATCAGCATACCAGACGTGATAGGCAGCTTCAATTCAGTCCATACTAATATCAAGATCACTATCGAGTCAGAAGAGAATGGATGGTTAAGTTTCCTCGACGTCAATGTTAAAAGGGAGACTGACTGGACCATAAAGCGCAAAACGTGGAAATGTCAGTGTATTCACTTCGATAGCTTCGTTCCGCTGCAACACAAGCGTAATCTAATTAGACGATTGACTGAAACAGCAATGAAGATATGCACCCATGACTGTTTAGAAGAAGAACTAAGGTTCCTGGGACGCAAAACAGATATCCTCAGAGTTTCGTATCCAATCCGTTAAACCCAAACCTAAGAAGAAGCCCATCTGCATGGGGCTCTCATTCAAAGGTGACTCGGCTGCTGAGTGGTAGTGGGAAAAAAACAGGTTCAAGAGCGATTGCATCACATTTGACCGAAACCAGTCATGCCATTGACAAAGGGCAAGCCTTGCCGTCATATATGGGGTAACTCTAAACCGATCACAACTGGTACGATCCAGAATACTATCGATCGTAGAGGGGGTTGGAATATGACTGATGACCCCACAAATTACGTCCGAAAGAAACGTGTGTGAACTCTGAACTTGAACTGGCTTGTGGAAAATACAGACCCACAAGCTTGTCTGACATTGATGTCACTTGATTCCATGACCCATTGACCTACCCCTCATTCAGACTTCACTTCCTTTGATTTCTATTCTTCTAAAGTGTATGTACCACGGATTTTTACCCTTCACGTGATTTCTGGTATAAAATTATAGTATACTAGCTAAGAGGAACAACAAGAGAAAGCAAGCTTCGTTTCCAACCTTCATTGTTCTCATGACTTCCACAGGTATATTCAGCCACTTGAAACCGGATAATATCATTTATTCTTCCGGGTGAAATCAATGGGTCAGACTCCTATTAGACTTCGGATAGGAGTTCAGGTCAGCTCGTGAACTGGGTATCCAGTGTTCATATGAGCTCACTTCTAAATCATTTATGACATAACTTAGTCAGTTTGGTTCTTCACAAATGTTCACTCGCATCCTTTTTAATTACATCACTACCAAGCCTCCGAAGTATGCGTAATGGAACTGGGAACTCAAGCCATTGAAATAAATTCTAACCTTTGGAGTTCTTCTGAGTTTCCGGTATCTTCGTATTGCCATATATACCGATCTTTTACGGATTGCATCGTAACATTAGCCTTATAAGACTGTTGAATTCTGCCAATCACTGTCCTCTTTGACAGTAGGTCACTCACAATCTCAGTTCGGCTTCAACAGCCTTTTTCTTGAAAATTACTTGGCTTGAGTCTTTTTTGTGTTAGAAGAAACATCGTACGAAGAGTGGAAAAGCATTTGAATGAAGACGTGAGTAATGCAGCTGCGTCCGCGGACCGTGGTCAGCAGCTACCTCCACAAATATCGAGTTCCACTTCCGATTCCAGCAAATAATTCCGTATATTAGGTTGAGAAGGAACGACTTTAATCTGGTCTAACTATGCCGATCCAGAGCTGATGCCTGTGCCAAGATGAACTGGTCGTTGCAGTCAGGTAGGAAAGGTAGGGTTGTCTGCTCGGACAAAATACCATTGATTCTCCTTTGAGCCACTCAGCCCAAACAAGTAATTTGGACAGAAATGCGGACGAACTGTGTGGATGATTAAAAATGAATGCTGGATGGAACGCTGTCCAAGTGGATGGTAAAAGGATCTCTTTAATCGGACATCGTTCGAATGCATGTAGTGCAGGCAAGTTTCCTATTACTCCAATTCACGAAGTTCTTCGTACTGAAGCAAGACAGCAATAGAAAAAGTGTACTTTCGAAAGGCTGCATAAATGAAACAGCTTGAAAACACGATAGCAGGTGAGAGTGGTGTGTCCTCAAACGATTTCGGGACACCCTGCGATGTGGCTTGAATGTGACCATGAACGATTTTAAGTTTGAGCGTTATGGTAAGTGGCCATTACGCACCACGGACACTTGGCACAGCAGACAACCGCTAATTCGGATCATTGGTGTTGGACCGTTAATATTTTTGGAATATGATGGCATAGCGTTGTCTGTAACTGATGAAGTACTTGCCATGACTCTGGGTTTCTGCACTGGTGAGAGTGCTCATGTGTCTTTAAAACAGTGTTTGCAACAACCACAGATGGTTACAAAATCATCAACTGTTTAAGTGAGATAGATGAGATGGTTAGGACGTAATCAACCACTGAAAACGTGAGAGATTTTTCTACAAAACCGAAAAACTCACATATTTTTCCTGGAAAATTGGTTAAGTCGTCTCCACAGATGCCGCTTGCATGAACACAAATCGGTCCTCAACATTTTCATACCAGGTGGAACAAGCCGTATTTTAAAAAGCCGCTTGATTTTGTTGTTGAATGTGCGGAGGTTAGCTATAAAACATCCCTCGTTGGCTATGCGTTGTCGTTAACCGTGTTCGTTAGACCAGATGCCGGATGCCAGATGTTGGTTATGCGTGCACGATAACAGACTGAGGTAAACACAGACAACAGCAGCGTAAAATCACAATGTAGCCATGAAAACAGCAGTCTGACTGTCACATCAAAATTTGACAGTGGGAACCACTAAAAACCAATGTCAGTATTAGGCTTTCATTCACGTGGTTAATGTGACACATCAAAGCGCTACCCACAACTTGGGGTTTCACGACCCACTTGATATTCCATTTCAGGCCAGAGAGAAATAACCCAGCTTAGGAGAACAATGTACGCGTGTACAGCAAGTCCAACACCACCACCATCCGCAGCTACCAAATGGCTGGTCACTAGGAAAACATTATACACTTATGTTTAGCCAGAAATTGTATCTTTCAACTGCATCAAAACTAAGCGCAAAGTGGTTCGGTTATGGAATGATACTCTTATGTTAGTAGTATTCAACGCCGTTCTAATGACTTCCGATTTCCCGGTTCACGCAGTGTTGGGTTTTTGTGTTGAAGCCAAAACAGCTTAAGTTCCGTTTAATCAGTCCCACTGGTAATTCCTTTTCTTGAAGTCTACTTCTACCCACATTTTCAATGCTGTACGATCGGCTTCTTCACACAGCCACTCCTAATTAAATGAACTTTTGTGAGACTCTACTAGCGGGCGGATGGGCGGAAGCGTAGTTTTAAACAACAGTCGAGTCCGTTGGTTTACAATGAATAACGTTCTCCTATTCTCAACTACTCTTGTGCGTCATAGAGTTTGGAGAGGATGAGTGGTCTCGAGGTGGACTATAGCTGCCAACCGAACTCATTGTGAGGCTTCAGAGTGTTAAGATACTGATGCTGTGTGTTGGTCAAAACGGATATTTCAACTAGTCAGCACCGAAAACACTCAAATCATAGTACCAAAACGCCGAGGAGATCCCCAACGAAGACTCACAGAGACTTCAAGAAGGTGGATTACTAGTGACCTTGAGTGAACGGATCCTAAGGCGGATTTCGGCTTCAACACGAAGACCTAACAAGAAGTGAGTGGTGGTAGCAGTTACTCTGACTGACAACAGAGGTCTCTAAGATGGTGTTGAATATAGCTGACAGAGTTACAGTGCATAATGGAAAAAACGTTACTCTCGTTTTTCGTGCATCTGAAGGACTGTTAATGCTCAGTACAGTGTAACAACTGTCTGGAGTTTTGCATAGGGAAAAAAGTCAAGGGGTTGCATCCCGGCATACTGAGTGTCATACTGGCATGCATGTGGGTAACGCCTTTAAACAGCCGAGTTGTGAATTGGTTATCGGTGCAGCGGTCAGGGTCTACAAACAATTAACCTCTACAATCCGCAACCAAGTAACTGCTAACCCGACACTTAAACGAACTTTGTGAGGAAAACTCAAGTGAAATGTTCAACCAGAATGCTCTAAATCTTTTGAGCAAGGTCCCGATCCCGGTCCAACTTAAGGATACTTCCCCCCTGACCCATCCGTAACACGTGCCAGTCACTCAAATTAACCAAAGCTAGTTGAAAAGTGCCCCACTGACTTTTCTCTCTAGCTCAAATTCGCTCAATCTTGTAACTTATTCACTTGATCTGACGAAGTGTTGCTCATCAATAAATCCACTGACTGTGTACCAAAATGTCCTAAAATTGTGACTTTAAAGTTTGATTTTGTTCGTCTTAGAAGTCAAAAGAGCCGTGCATTATTCTAGAATGGAAACACACCTTACATTGTGTTCCTCTTGAGTGAAGTCTGAAACAGTTCCTATGAAAACCGCTCCTTAGCCCTGCTGTCTTATCGGTTAGCCACAACGTTTGAATCAGTGTCTCTTCGGTTGCAGTTATTCCGTATGTAAGCTTTCGAAATGCATGGCTGTCCAACAAGTTGACGAAAAAACTTCTAAACTACTTGTCAAATTTTCCACAAGCAGGCTAGTGATATAAAGCTCATGCAAATTCAGTTCACAACAGTCGATAGTCAGACGTTTCGCTATCTCCAAATAGCTATCGCTTCCAGCCAGCTGATATGTCGTTACCTGATAAGCTCAGATATCTATTTGAAACTAAAGACTTCACTAAAATACGCCAGTAACGTATCGAACTGGCATACTTGGATGAATATTTTGGTCCGGAAAACCTTAAAGTTTACACTATAATGGGAGACCGGATTTCACAAAAATTCCCCTGTTAAAACTAGCACTTCTTGATTTTCAACCTAATAGTGACTACCAAATAGCAACCGGGCGAATTGATTACTTGGTTGTTTTAACAATGCTCGTCTTCATAATATGCCAAGTAAAACTGCGGAACTTTCCGAGGCACTAATAAGCAAACACAGCAGATGTTTTCGAGTCACTGGCATAATACTGTCAGGTTAAGGAATCCATTCACATTCGCTGAGCGCGCCAACGTCTAGATCTGATAACGTTAGTCTCCTACATTTCCCACTGTAGGTCAGACGGGAATGCTGGCTTATCAAACCCCGGAGCACGTCGTCGAATGCGTACGGATGGAGAAAAACCGGGAAAACCAAGAGGTGGTACGTGTTTGATTCTTTCTTTACTTAGAATAGAATCAATCCGATAGAGAACCCTCTTGAATTTAGTCCACTGCGGTATAGGCCAGCTTTTTTAGGACTCAGATTCACCGACATATCTTTTAACATGTGAATATATGCACATTCACAATACCTCGTGCAGAGGACACAAGCATTCAGGTTATCCAAGCAATCATTTCAAGTTCATATTCACGTCACTCACTTTTGGACATTCTTCCCCTGTTCTGGTACGGACAGGGGTCTGAACTCCGGCCATCTGATATGCAAGGCAAGCATGGTACCATCAATGCTCCAGCGCATACTCGAAGCTTTTAAGACGTGACGTTCAAGTGCGCGTATGGTTCGCTGCCGTAGCAGTAGCAACACGACCTCCTCTCATGTAGCATATTCAGGGTTCGAAAACCGGTAAGCGCATGGTAAGCACTACTGATGAGCTCTAATAAGAGCAAAACTCAGTGTTGCAGCATTCGCTTCCTTAGTATGGGATTACCAGAACAATTGTGCCAAGTTTGGAGGACAACTGTTCAAACGTGAGTAGTGTAAACGTCAACCAATCCCATAATCTAATTCCATCGTTTCAAACAACTAAAAAAAGCCACAGTCGCATACAATCATCCAAGCCCCGACTACAAACAGAACGTAGTATCACAACGAAAGCAAGTAGTTTCGAAGATTCAGAAGACGTTGTTGTGGTTTATCAAGCATTTTGTTGGTGAAATCACCACGTTGAGGGAGGACTAGAGTAACGGTGCCGACAAAGAGGTGAATTGAATGTCACGTTCTCCAAACGATAGATGGAAATACGGGAACTTCAGTTCGCTAGTGTATGGCCCTAATTCAACTTTGAAACACAAACATCGTATTCAGGTAAAACTCATCCGGTTGAAGACAACTGATTAACATACGGAGAATGCTCATCTTTTCCGTCCTTAAGAAGGTTTGAGGATTATTGAGCAATAAACAAACTTTTGACAAGCGTTTGAAGTGGTTGCAGAAACAAAAGAAATGTATTAAGAAGACGCATTAAGTGGATCTTTGCTATTTCAAAGTGTCGTGGCGCCGATTCACCTCCGTGCATACACCATGATCCAAAGTCCGATCCACTAATCCCAAGGTAAGTAATAGCTCTCCGTTCAGGGCCTCGAACCATTGTAGTTACTGATTTGTGACAACAAAAACAGAATTTTCATAATAACGATTCAAAGGAAATATTACTGCGATGCGAATTTAGTGTACAATTTCACTCCAACAACAGACTGTCCCGACAAGTTGGTAGTGTCGTAGTAGATTCTCCACTAAGTTCACCGCACTGCGATATTTTGTGAGGACCCTTGAGAACCATCGTATCCGCTCAAGTGTAGAAAAGACGTACTTTTGCCGACGATGAAAAGGCGTAACACTGTCAGTCATGGACAGATCTTCAGGATTATTGGAAATTTTATGGAACATTTTGGAAGCAGATGAGGCTATTCAGTTTACATCCGAAGAGGAAAATAATAGTCCTTTTCAGTTTTTGGACAAGAAAATCTGAAGGCGCATTTACGGTTTACGGAAAGCGAACCTGAATGGAACAGATTACTAACTTTGACAGCTGTGTCTCACTGAAACCTAGGCGAAAACCAGTCCGGTGTCTAGTCGACAGGACAGGACAAATCCGTTCTAAAAGCGAGTTTGGGACCCACTTTCTCTCACCAGCGAACATACTCTGTGGAAATGGTTAATCTGACAGATTCATCTCAAAACGCATGGCTGCTACGAATAAGGAAACCAAAACGGTGACAGGCTGAATGAAACTATCTTCATCAGTTTTATCATCATACCGGATTTAACCGCGGACCATGTGACTTGGGTCCTACATTACACGATTTGGGATGCCTTTCCGGCCATTCAATCAGAGTGTCTTTCAAGACTGCTTAGTTGATAGCCCCCATATCGACAAAAATAGAATGCCGAACCAAGTTCAAAGCGTGGTCGTCTAATCTTTCTCAACCTGTTGTACAGGAAGAATGACGCTTCAGTTATGCGAGAGAACAAAGGGCCATAGCCCATTTTGAATTACAAATGGATCGGGATGTTCACTGTTAGCCCAGTTTTCCTTCTGTTGACTGATGCCAGCCGTGTGCTTAGTTCCAACACTTTTTCGAATATGGCACCCACCGTGTATCCAATGGGAAATTTACGTTGAATATCACTGTCAGGCCACAGCTGGGTCAATAACCATGCACTCGTACAACTGGAGTCTGTGCACACTTTCTTTCGCACACTAAGTCAGCTCACGTGACCCCTATCCACTCAGACAAGTCGATCGTGACGTGAACAGACTTCAAGTTATCCTTGTTTTACTTGCATGAATTGCCCGCTATCAGTCGCTCAGTCTGTATTGATCGGAAGAAGAGATCGCCACGACGTCAGTTCTCGTCGATAATTTTGTCAGTTTTGCGATGAAACTCATCTATTTATTGCTTTTTGCATATCGCAATGCAAATTTAAAAGTTAAAGATTGACGAGCATAAAACACCGTGATGACGACCATGTACGTAGTGCGGTTCCTAATTCTCTGGTCGATGACGACAGCCACCTATGTGTCGTTCGCTTTGACACCTCTCAAGGGAGCCAAAGAACCTCGTGCAACAGAGAGAGCTGTGACAAACATTGTGGAAATTTCAATATTTGGATAGTTTGTACGCGATCGGTTTGCTAATTCTGCTTGCTGAGAGGCCGATTCGATTTTTAATACCAAGACTATTCAGAGAGCCACCATTGTATTTTCTGGAAATACATCTTTCCTTGCATTCATATACTTGTGTGGCATAATTTCTTATCTCAGCCTGTTCTTTGCTATTGAATGTGTGTGCCTATCCTAATTCACCTGTTTGTGCATGCAGTTATGCTCCCCCAACCTTTATTTTCTGAGGTTCGGTGACCTTACCCAGCGGAGAAAAACGCTCCAGTGTGGTCAGTATGTTTTATTTTGAATGTCGAGATGAGTGATCCTCAACATTAAACTTACCAGTATCTATCCACCTGCCGCAACACAACGGCTTTTGTCTTCTGTGCAGATTAATTCCACAGAGAAAAGTAACGGCGGGTTTCTAGTTGGAACGGCCCCCCTTCCCAAAGGAGTTAACACAAATCCCACATCTGAATTGAGAATGCCGCTACGTAGTCTGCTACCGAGAGCAGCCTCCTTTTAGAGTAAACTTGTTAAAGGGAATAACTATTGATTTTCATTAATTACACATGAAACGAACAGGCAGTGACGTCTGCAACAGAGAGATAACTCAAAATTGGAGTCAAAAGTGTGGAGATCACCGTGTTGCAACAATCAACGGGTATCCAATAGCCTTCCACTCAGGATCAGGTTTCAAGTTCACCACTTCCGCTCCTTTCCTTGGACGGCTTTTTAGTTAAATAACCATTGGGGTTTGTGATTTTGTACCCAACTTGGCCCACAGTCGTGATTATGGAGGTAACTAGCACAAATGGGTTACCTTCAGAGAATTTTGATGTAGAATACTGCTTGCTAAATTCCGAAGTGAGTTTACAAGAACGCTGTGTGGTTCGTGTCGTCACCAAATTAATTCTGGCAGTCTTTCATTTTGACTGACTGGCGCGGCAAAACTTGGTATGTTTAAAATCAGAATGTGACAGTGTACCAGCTTGTAATAGCAAGTACGCTTGGTCATCTTGGTTCACAAATTCAGAATCTGCATGGTATCTGTAAGAAATGGTGTGTGATTAAGTAGACATATTGGAAAATATGTTAAATGGAGACGAAGGGGTACAGGTGAGACTGAGTCACTGATTCACGACTACCACCGGTGGATATTCGGCCTTAGTCTAGCAGCAAATCGTGGTCCATCACAACGGATCGTTTTAGGTTCAACCACATCGGCACGCGTCTAACTTAACGACAGTTTACTGAAGCGATCACACGAGCCTTTATGCATCCATTTCCTGCTTGGAACTATGGTTGAGGTAATGACCTGATTGGTTCTCACTGGTTGTTAATTTTGTTTAGCTGTTCCCTCTCACTAAGCATGAAAAATATTACAAAATTCATGAAACATTTCATGTTTCGCGGGCAACGAGTACACCGAGAGTCAATTTATTCAAATCACAAGAGTAGATTTTCTTAGACAATTCCGCAATTCGTTCTCTGATGTTTTAGAACGAAGAGGTCGTCGTAAACATAGGAATCGACGTGGGGGGGAGTCTCACTAAGCATGAAAAATATTACAAAATTCATGAAACATTTCATGTTTCGCGGGCAACGAGTACACCGAGAGTCAATTTATTCAAATCACAAGAGTAGATTTTCTTAGACAATTCCGCAATTCGTTCTCTGATGTTTTAGAACGAAGAGGTCGTCGTAAACATAGGAATCGACGTCGTCGGGGGGTGAGTTTCCAGTTTTTTTTTCAGTTTAATCCGAATGTTCAAGCACTGGTTTGTTCTGCCATGCTTGTTTGGATTAGGTCACTAGTCCGTCTAATCGGATGCTAGGTTTGATAGTATTGCATGGTAAAGTGATCCAGACGATAAGAAAGGTTGAAAACAGGCATAACGATGGCCTTGTTTGATAGCGTGACGTTGACGGCAGTTCTGAGATGAACTGTCGCACAATGACCTGGTGGAGGTTGGGGCTACCGTGTTAGGATCACACAGAAAGTCTTTCGTATCCCTCAAGTAAAAATGCGCACTACCATTGTGTCTGCGGTCGATTTCCCTTACAGGTTTTTCGGTGTGTATTTTCATTACATGTATATTGTTGTTACTTAAATAAATCTGATTATATCTCTTCAACCTGACTAGGTATTATTTTATGGTGTCATTACTGTATTATAATATTAGTACATTTATTATGTACGGTCACTTTGTTCCATATAATATATATATATGTTATATGTATGACCTCACTCCGATATTAAAAAAGATAGCACCATATTTTTGAACAGCAGTTTTCAGTTTTGTGCAGATGTTCCCCGTTAATCCACTTTCTCGTTTGCACACACTACTACCTTCCCTTTCAGAAAAAATGCGCCAAAGGGACTCCTGGCTGTAAGTTTATTAGTTTTCGTCACTGTGAGCTACGCTACTTTTTCTGATCGGCCGCTGATTTTGCTAACTAAATCAGCTATTTGAGATTCCCGACATTCTTACGAATCGCTAAATCTTGAGGGTCGATTCCTGTTCACTCATATACTACTTTGTGATCTCATATATCAGGAGGGAAATAAATCCATCACTCCACGCTTTATTGAATGGTCTAGTATTGGATTCCCCTACAGCACAAGCTATGCGAGCTCACAGAGTTCTCTAAATGATACCGGTTTACCCACATCTTCGGTCGATGTGTGGTAACAACTGTTGTCATCGGTGATTTTTTGTGATGACTTTTGGATGGTATATGAGTATTCTGACTTGTGCGGCAAACATTTTGTTCCACACACTTTACAAGAGGATTTCGTTGTATCAAAACGGGCAGACTGATTTGCTTGGGGAGCTCTATCGCATCTAATGTAGTTATGATCGGTTCCGCCCTCGATCCAAATCAATTTTTTCCAGCCAAATTATTTAAGCAGCAATTAGGTTGTCGTGATCATTTTCGAAAACAAACACTTGGCTGCTTAAAAATCAACACGGAATTGTTTTCCTGACGTCCGAAATGTTGAGTTTTCCCCCGGAATGTTCAAGTTCTCAGAAAGCAAGTAGAATATTTGGCGCCTTTTTAACTCTGGACACTTGGGCATAGTTGGATACACGTATTCGGACATCTACAATGGTTTTACCTCAATTTTCAGGATATCAAGGTGATATTTCTAACACCGGATACATATCAGATTATTTAAAACCAGATGCTATTTATAACCAATAGGAGACCTTTAGTTGACTTCAAGGAACACTTGTGAGTTACAGAGTATTCCAGAGTGATCGATCGGTTCATGTGGCCTCCCCGAAGGGAAGCGGCTCTCTCCGGAAGTGAGATAAAAAATAGCCCGTTCGCAGCTATTATTCTGATTCGTAGAATTCCTAAACCTAGTTCTCCTAAATACCTCAACATTAAGAAGGGTACATATGTCATATATAGCGTACATAAATATATATATAGCAGTCTCAACAATGGTTGGGTAAGAAGCTATCTTGATGAGTAACTCTTTAAAAATCTTGCCGAATATCAGTGTAGGCTGAGTCAAATGCCTCACTACCGTAATCAGAAAAGTGTCAGTCACATTTACGTTTGCAATGCAAGCAAAGTTTTTAGTATTTGATTTCCGACCAAACCGAAGAGGTCGGGTCATGAACGCTAGAACTTCGCAGTGAAATGTAACCAGACCCCTCCAGACTGCCAAAACGATTTTCGCTGTCGATTGGGCTTGAAAGGAACTGGAATTTTTCGTGCATTTTGTTTCTTTCTGGCGCAACTAAAAGGTCAACTAATCATGGTAGGCGCAGTACGCATCAGTCACACTGATTCTTTTTTATCGTCATAGAAATGTGATTCATCCACGTTGAAAGTCATCTTTCGTGCATTTTTCTAGGGCAGCCGCAAACGCTTTATAAAATAGACATCCCTCTTGACTTATGTTCATGTTTTTGCTCAAAACCTTGGAGTGTACTTTCAAAGTTACTTCGGAAAAATTTAATTGACTAAATCCTCTGACTTGTGGCATCTCTAAACGCAAGCGGAACAGAGCTCAGTTTGAACAGCTTCTGGAATGATTGCTCACCAAAATGAAGCATCCCTAAACTCTAGTGTAAGGAGACTTCGTGAATGTACGATGACTAAATATGCTCGTAAGTGCATACGAATCATCGCTCTCTTCCTGATATGCAATACAGTTTTACACCTAGATAAAACTCGGAACGTTTGAGACCACACCATATAGATAAAATTAAAGTGCAGAAAGTGAGATCTGGTTTCCACCTACCAATCTTCTCACGTGGAAACACTGAATGGCTCTCAAAAATTATCCATGTCTTATCGCGTTTTATTTATTGTTTTTTTAAGTTTCATCCAAGGTCTCAAAAGCATTAGGATTAGCCGTAATTTCTCCGCCCTCTGATTACTGGCTACGAACCAATGCTGTGTGATTTCCGTGATCCCCCAGCAATCCTCCCTTGGTCTAGACCTGAGTTTGACAGGAGACGAGTTTCTTGCTTGCCATCAACGATTTCTTGTAAACATTATTCAGGAATCCGAGCACATTCCTCTTTATTTGTAGGCAGTCAAATCTCCGTGAGAACTTCTACCTATGTGTTTTGTCGCACACGTATTCGAGCATACAAGGGGATATCCTATTAAGTAAGATCACGATACACAGAGAGTGAGAGGTTCCACACAAGGCTCACTGAGAGTTCGCAAACAGATTCGGGCTTCTAAATATCCCCATTCTCAGAACAAGTTGGTTTTGATGGAATACTTAAAAGAGCCCAGCGGAATTTCTCTTTTGCAAAAAAACTTCGGCTGTTTGTGCTGCACCAGGCCACTTCATGTTTCAGTTGATATATCAAAGTACTTTGTCCTGAATGAAATTACTGATAAGGTTACTGAAAGCTCTTCGACAGCTCACGACCGGTTTCATCCATCCTGTATATGATCAGCTAGGCATTGTTGCCGAGTTTTCATCAATTTCATTCTACTTGGACTGAAATTGAACAGAATTTGTCAAATACTTTTATTTGCACAATAATTGGTTTTGATGGAAGACTTCCTTGTTTAAGTATAGTTGACGGAAACTCGAAGAATGCAGCTACCTCTTCAGCCCCAAGAAGGGTGAAACCGGTCATGCTTTCAGCAAATTTATGAGTAGCGTTTTCACCTCAGTGCAAAGGCACTTGTCATCTAAACTTGGCTATATATGTTAGCTTCTGCAGGCGGTATTTCGGTAATATGTTATCTCCGAAACTTTAAGGAAGTTTTGATAAAATTTTGGTTACTCCGTTTAGGAAAAAGGCCACTTTACCACATACTATATAATCGTCAATTACACAAGTCCGCTGTAAGTCTGTTTCAAAACCGAATCCTAACCTATAACTGCGGAATTTACTTCCTAACCAGAGTGTCTAAGTTTATTTGCTAAGATACAAGAAGACACGCTGGTTATTCCTTGTTCTCAAGACGGAATTAGATTACCTTCCTCAATGATTTGCAACTGAGTTGTCCACTGCAGTCAAAGGTTGAAAGAAGACTAAGATCTACGCGTTGTGACCAAGGCATCTCTGGCAGCTCCTGGGCAGCAGGATGCATTATCGAAAGCCGAACCAACGTCATGTGTTAGAAAGTATGGCCACACCCAAAACATCTGACAACACCAAACTATTCGGTGCTAAAAACACCGACAGAACTTCCTCATGCAGCCTGAAATCTTTATTGCTGTGGTTTTTTGCTAGCCGGCTGATACAAATATGTCTGGGGCACTTTACCGAACCTATTGTATGCTCATCCGCTTTTAGAAACAACTGCATTGCAATTAATAAATCATGACAAGAACAACTATTGTACTGTTTGCTTTTGGAAAAGGCAAAGAGGAGATTTTCATTTCCTGAAAATATTCATCACGGCATAATGCAGTGCCGTCCATATGTCACACTTTGTGATGGCTCAGTAAACACGAGCACGCAAACCTGTGTTTGGAATTGTGCACTCCTGATTTTGTTTGTTCCCTGATAAGTTGACGAGCGAACTCGAAAAATGAAGCCCTTGCATACTGGAGAGTCCTACCTACCAATGAAGTAAAGTTTCTCAAAGTTCTATCCGGTGGATCTGGTAGAATCTGAACTCCCGACTATGTCTGGTTTTACGGATTGTGAGCGACCGGAAGTGAATGTGCTCAAAAGGTTACCAGAGGAAGTTTTTCGGCGTGCTACCAAACATATTGTTAGGGGATTAAATTTCGTCTTTTCCACCTACGCAACTGCTGCTCCAATTGTGGTCCTCACATTTATCGAATATTGTTTCATTTGGCCATGTAAACTTTGGTCGAGAACCTCGACAATAGTCCACATCTGGTCACATGAATCAGTGAGGTTTACGTCAGTCCCTACATTCAAAACAGGGTGGGGTCTGCGGAGGAGATACCAAGGGAAGGAAAAAACAGGATTACCTCTACGCTGGTATTTTTTTCCTGTACAATAGTGGGACAGTATATACTGTATTAGTAGAGGCTAGATACTACCACGTACTGGGCAAAAAGCAAGAACCCTGGCTTCCACATAAAGGTGGTCTAAACAAAGGGTGAATAACTGGTATTTTATTCACAGTCTAGCCGATGAGAGATGAAGAATGCCCGTGGATGGCTAAACAAAAAGGGACTGACGCAGCTTACTCGGTGGCAAGTGGGAATCTACTGTGGAGGAATTGGGTTTTCTATGAAATCACGGTTATGTTGCTTAGAGTGGATAACGAAATGCAAACTAAGAATTTGACGACTCACGTTCCCGTAGAGGGAATTCACTTCAGTTCAGTTCCAGTTCAGTCGTAAAATATATGAACGAATTCAAAATGACAAGAAAACCATACTACGTCCATCACAGGCAGATGAGTGCTTTGGGGATTTGCTAAAACAGACTAGGCTAATGAATTTTAGGTGCTTTACCATGATTCGTGCATTGGCAGATGTTGGTAACGACAAATCCAGACGCGGCAAGCACATGCTGACTTGTGATTCTTACGTTGCGTGTAAACATAGACAAAATGACGTGCACTGATCCTTGAAGTTTCTGGTCTTAAGAAACCGTGCACTCTATCTCTAGTCTATCGATTTGGTTGGATAGAAGACCAACAGTCTTTTTTACTTCATTGAAAAGTTCGCTAATTCGCGCAGTTAACACTGATCGGACGTTATCTGGAAGTGGATGAGTAGATCAAGGTGATCATCTGTCTTTCGGAGAAGATTTGTTCAGGAGCATGTCAGTGAAAAGAACCATCAGAATAGCTGCGCTGAAGGTTCTCTTAGTTGGATCATTCAACTTCCAAACGACAACCTCTGTCTGGCTTGTTATATCGATCACTTCTGACTAAATGGGCATAATTTAGGAATGCCCATATTTGTGGTCGTTTGATAAATCAAACAGGGTGGCATTTATTAATGAAATAAACTGGCCATAACTCAAAGAAACCAGAAACTGAATTCAATAATCGGAAGGTCAATCCCATCGACCTGTTTACTCACTTGCTTGCTGAGTTATTCACTTGCTCACTTACTTTTCATCTACTTACGCACTTATTTACTCACTCACTCAATCGGTCACTTCCTTACTGACTTACTCACCTACGTACTTGTTTAATTACTCCCTTACTCGCTTTCTTAGTTAGTAAATAACTTATTTATGCAAAATTTCATTGAAAAGTACTTAAGCTACCTACCGAACAATTTTGTTAGCTGCTCTCAAATCCGAATTTATTTTAATGACTCGCTCTGAAATCAGATTATGATAGAGAATTTTAGTGATAGACCCTACTGTCCAGGGAAAATTACACACTGGATACTGTCTACAAAGCACTACAAACCTGACTTTCCAAAAGTACTGATGACACGGATAGTTTCTTGCAAAACGCTCCAGTCTGATTATCCATCGATTCCTTCTTACTCATCAACACAATGATATTTCTCTGTTTCATGAACAGTCGAAGATTGCAAACGAAACCGGCGACTTCAGCGTAAAGCAGCGGCTCGCTCGACTTCTCGCAGAATATGAAACGGAACCACAAGTGGAACCTTCCTTGCATTCTATTCTCACTAAGCTCTTTTATGCGTTCCTTTTAGCTAATATTCTCGATTCATTCGTCAATTTTGGTTTAAACCATACTGCACACGTCTGACACATGCTTTTCCTCACACAAACTGTGGATATTGTTCCCCAGTTCAATGCACTCCCATCATTCAGGTTCCAGTCGATTACCTGCATTACTTGTCGTCCGTATGTGCACTAAACTCCGAGATTTGTGGGCAGTCATTCCATCGACTTTCCGGCACCATTATCTTGCGGACTGTGAAATTGCCAGTTTTCCTGCTTCATTATCAATATTTTAACAAAAATACGTTTTGTTCGATTACCTGCATTACTTGTCGTCCGTATGTGCACTAAACTCCGAGATTTGTGGGCAGTCATTCCATCGACTTTCCGGCACCATTATCTTGCGGACTGTGAAATTGCCAGTTTTCCTGCTTCATTATCAATATTTTACCAAAAACTACGTTTTGTGTGTGTGTGACGCAAACTGGGCAGTTCCAATCAGCCAGCCGCACTTATGTTCTCTTATTTAGCTGCGATCGATATGATGGTTGCGACTGTTCCACTGGTGCCAAATCCGAACAAATGTTATTGAAACCTCGGGGAGAGAGTGTAGATAAAAAGATTGTGTTAATTAACAATCGCCTACTAAAACACACAAATGGTTTGTTGCGCTGTCAGACAAACGGGCTAGAGTTTTGCGGATTTTCCACACCTATCATGCACAGGAAAGCAATAATTAAAATGCCTGCCATATCGTCTGCGCATCTGCTCTCACCGTTTAGAAGAGTGAACGTTAGTCGGTGCAGTTCTCATCATCAATATTCCTCTCAAAATCTCAGGCATGTTCACTGTTAGTGCCGATAATATATCATTGTTCAATTTCGATAGATCAACCTCATAAAACCGAGCTGGAATATCTGAGATTGAAAATGAAGATTTGAGAATGAATTCGTGAAGCTAGATGGCTTAGTACAAGCCTGGAGCAAATATTTTGGTTTGACCTTGACAAAATACAAACGATTTCAAGGAAAAAATTTCCCCTTTCATTTACTTCTGTCGTCCTTAAACTTTGCTCGGAAGCTAAAGATCGAATTGGAGGGTATTATCTTGACCAAACAAATACAGCAGATTTCAATCCCAATATATTCCTTCCTTTTGAAACAGCTTGACTACAGACACCTCCGATTTTTTAAACTGCCTTAGAGCAAAACCAGCGCTACCCGTGCGCGAAATATTGGCATAAACGTTGCCTCACCAGACGACAAGAGAAATGCTGATCAAAATAAAACCAACATTAAGTAATATGCCAATGATAATTGCGTTGTTTGCTTGTTACGGTGTTTTGTCCAGCCAACGCCGTCTACAAGTCAACTATGATGATCGTCAGATATCAGGATCATGTCAGAAATCTCCGCCAGAACAATGGACTGAGTTTATATACCTGGTGGTTATTAGGATGGATATCCAAAGTTCAGGGACGACAGTAGGATTACGTGTTATTTGGTGGAAATATTCATTGCAACCAAATCAATATACCAGTGATGTTTGCACCAATCCGTGAGTGTGAAATTGGCAATACATGGTACCTAACCGTCTCTTAATTCCGAATGAACTCCAAGTCATTCTCAACTTTCGTACAAGCGGTGGCTGTGATCCAAAATACATCAACACCCACCTTCATTAAGGCTCACAAGATGAGCATAAAGGATAGTTTTAGCCATACAAGTGGAAGCCCTAGGGCACAGTTCTATGATAGACCACTTTAAAGGTTTGGCTGAATGGCTGCTTGTTCTATGCTGGATGAGTATGCCACAAGTAGAGGAGCTCATATAGTCTGCTTTTTCGAAGATTAAATTTATTTATTACAATCTTATAAAACGTCACACTCAACTTTTTTCTGATCAATTCCTTCGCGAATATCAGTGTTCAGTCGGACGAAACAATGACTGAGACTGTAAGAAACAAAGATTTTTCAGTCATATGTTTTGCCAAGCCCTAAAAATTAAGTGATTGTTCGATGCTTCCGTTCTTATTCATATTGGTGTTGTCACAAAAAAAAACAGAAGATGGACACAGATAAACAGCAATATTTTTGGAAGGCTGTAGGTTTTGAGTTGCCATACGGTTCTGGAGTTTTTGGATCGCTGTAGATGATCTGGCGAGTAAATACTGAATTCAATACCTGTTATTGACACTAGTCACTAGTGAAATATCTTGAGAATACCTTTGGAACAATTCACCGTAGAACATTCGTCCTGTAAGTGAAGCCACTCTATGCTGAAAAGCTGAGAGATATTCTTCATCCTTATTGGAAATCATCAACACATTTCAACCGCGTCGTTTGATGAAAAATCTCCGAACGAATCACCCGAGGCTAAGGGGCGCATGCCTCCAAACAGTCTGTATAGTTCAGCAGTGGGACCCTCGAAAGGCACAGCGAAATAATGGCTAGAAGCAATTTTTGGTGAGAAATGCCATCGTCAATATATTACTTGAACAGGTCATGAGTAGCCGGATAAACAAAATATTTGAAATTGGGATGAGTGACCCAAATACTAATCCTTTTCTTTGTACCTGTGCTTCATAATATCTCACATACTAGTGCACAAACCTGGGCCTGATAACAAGTCGCAGTACGAACGACTGAAACACAGTCTTTAATCTAAAGTCAACAAAAGCTTGCCCAAAATTGCTTGCCCAAAATTCATTGTTGTCCTAGGAACTCAAAATCATTAAATATTTGGGAGCAAATTCAAGGGTTTCCGCGAAATTTGTTACCCTTGCCAGTGAGAAGCTGTCGAACGGGTCCTTCCAGAAGGAGGGTTTTACGGTAATGTGATCTGCGAATTTAACATTTTATTAACCTCAAGTTGTCACTGACCCGAGCTACCAAAAACAGTACACATGGGAGATCCACGCAAATAATTAGTAGACATCACAACCGCTTATCAATTGCTAGGGGCACCGATTGATTATTGGGTTGAATACGCCAATGACTCCTTGCAGAACCAATATTTCATCCAACAACCTCACGTGGAGACTTACTGCCAAACAGTCCAAGTCATGCGAGTGCGCTGACAGTATCTATGGGGGTTTGCCACCGTACTCTGAATATCTCGGATCCAACCCTGCACTTGTCTCTAATCATGAGGTGTCGGGCAAGTGACCATCAAAGCATTGACTTCACTCAGATAAATAAATAAAAACTTGTCTTAAACATAATTGTTGTACAGAACACGAAAATTTGAAAATGGATTTTTGCAATCAGCTACTCTTTTGACCTTTGAAAGGATAGTACTTAACATACTGATTTTTCAATTAGTCGACATGAGTGAACGCCATTGAATATACTGCAAGTACAGCATATACTGAATAGCCCAGGCGTACATTTTATGAAACTAAAGTGTGCGAGAAGATTTCCTGTCTTGTAATCCTCAGGTAAAATCACTTGCTCCCGAAATTTCCAATAGTTCTCCACGTATAAGACTCGTTCTCCCTAAAGGTTTCATATTTTCCACATCTTTCAGGCATTTGTGACGCACTGGTTAGCTTGCCTCATGAATTCCAGACGATTATCTTTGTCCGACAGTCCGTGAACCGACGCACCATATGTGAAGCGGTTGCAAGCATCGACGTGTAGTGGGAGGTGGATGAGGTTTGTAGCGAATAGATAGCTAATCGCCTGAGCTCCATACTAAAGGTAAAATGACCAGCAAAGGCTACCGTAAAACTCCTGTTTTTGTGGTGTACCAAGGCAATTCGAGTATTAGTTCTAATCGGCTGGCCAAACTTGGGTTATGGTCTACTTTCTCAACTTTGCTGTCTGTATCTGCGCCACTCTCTTTTTTTACAGTCCTTCCCCTTGTCTTGCGCGATCACTTTTGTCTGTCAACACCAACAAAGGGGAACAGTGTTCTCAAGCTCTGCCCTTGTTAGACCTCATCGGAGGTGTCAGGAGTTGCAATCGGGGCTGGCGCGTTACCACTGTTTCATCAGCGCACCCTTGACACACCCAAATCACTAAGTTTTAGCAACCTAACCTGAGAACGGTTTTCTCACTGAATACTCTTACTCCGGTTAGTTGCGACAAGATAGGAGTAAAGCTGTCCAAGCATAAATGGTGAAACGCATAACTCTACAAATCATGCAACCATCTACACCTAATTACAATTCCCCAATTCAAATTATAGAGGAACATGAAACTGAACCAATAAAATGCAAAACACTATTTAGCAAATGCAAATCCCAGCGTGAGAACCAAATTCAATGATGTCTCATTCACCCATATATAACTATATACAGTGGTGTACTGCCGAATGCACACATTGTGAATGATTATATCGGTCCTGAGGACATCATATTACATAAGTCGGGACCAAAATATGCGTGCGTTCTCGCCCTGACGATGATGTCTGAATAAGCAACGAAACTTTTGTAGTCCAAACTTGAGGAACAAACCGGAATCCAACCAATAACAGAGGCCTTTTTGTTTATTTTATTTGACATTTTAACCGCAAAATTAGACAAAATCTTGTTAGTAATTGAGTTCACAATCCACCGCTGAGTGAATACCATTTAAATGTAGTGACCACTGCGTCACTTATCGTCGTCGTGCTTTTCGAAAGCCGTTGAAGTTCAATCAGTGGATATTGTAATATGTCTGCGTGTATAAAAGTATCCAAACTCACTGTGTGGATGTTCTGAGAATAGCAGCCGGGTGGGCTGAAAAGGAGAATGCGACGTATTAGTTGGATGTAACAGTAAGTTAGTAACTCTCGCCAACTGTTCACATAGGAGCACAAGAGCGGAGGTTAAACGGTTTATTCTCCGAAGCTCTGTACACGTGGGGATTCAGGAGAGAGAGGGTCAACAACGGGGAACAGGGGGTACAAGCATATATAAACATCAGACGGTGGTAGTCACTGGGGAGGGCGATTGATCTCATCTGTCCGGTATTCAGAGATGTCTGCATTTTCTAACATCGTTACCGCCGCCGCTTCTGAAAGTAGACAAAAGAGTTTGTGATTAACGATGGTGCGCATTTTGACATCCGTCGGCACATTACAGTATTTTTAGACTATTTTGAATGTTACATAGAATACCTACCACGATTTAATCACCACACGCGTTCCATGCAGAAGGCACCATAAACTTGGCCTTTTGTGCCGAAAGATTATCAGTTTTTAAAAATTCTTACCCACTTATCCAAAAATGTCGTATCCGGTTGTGAAAAATAAAAATGCCGCGGTACATCAAACAAAGTGCTTTTCGATACTACATACGATATCAAACGCACGCTCAAAATTACATAGGGAGATTTCACAATAACTTTTCTACCTGTATTGAAGCCCAACTCATAGACCTAAGGAGGGATAAAATGGTGCCGCGGAGAAGATGCTAGCAAGCCCGCAATGGTTTTCGATGAATGGTGGCACGGTAATTTCGTCCCTCGGAACAATTGAAAACTTCTTCTACGCATGCAATATCTGATGCCTTTTTGTCGAATCCTCATCTCCAGCTCATGCACCAGGACACTAAGTAGGTCCACCCTGTGCACGCACTTTTCACCTACAAGCTGGCTGAACTGGTCGCCTCCAAAATTTCCAGAATTCTTATGCGCTCGTGCCAATTTTGTAGACAGGAAAACCTGGCCTGGATTCTTCCCTTGCATTTAAGGGCGAATGACAAAGAAGTGCGCGTGGTTGTTGGCGTTACAGTGAAGACAGCAAATGCAGAACCTCCTACACCTCGCCCAAATGAGAAAAACGGCCTCATCAACTGGAGGTTGATCGACGCAGATATCCCATCGCTAGATTTGTCAGGCTGCGCACTAGAAGCACACCCAAATTATCTTCTCGGAAACTAAAGGGTTTTCGAAGTTGTGAATTTCACATGGAGTTAGTCTAATCATTTTGAACTTTACAGTGAGCGAAATTTCAAGGTCACAGATGACCACCGATTCACATTTTGCTACCGGTTTACGAGAGATAAATCGTGAAGTCACACTTTAGCATGTTTGGGCGTTTATGGTGTTCTATAAGAATGAGGTAGTATTTACACAAATTCCCATGCAAATTCTATCCGGGAGAATACCTCAGTGACTTGCGTTTGCTTTATATTCGTCAGTTTAACAAATGAGATGGATTTGTTCGGCGAATTTCGGTACAACGCGTTTTCCTATGAAGCTAGCTTTCCGTTGGGTACAACAGTGATAGACAACCGCATGAACTGTTCAGCGACGATGCAGCGGCCATCTCTGTGGATGATCTAATTTCCAAGATATGCATAGTTTGTCTGCGGATAATGCAGAGCCACGAGATAGAACTACCAATCAACTAGTATCAATCCTATTAGGATTATGATGCTCCATAGGCGGAACACATCATAAAGCGCAAATATAATGATGTCAGCTAAGACAGTTTATTGCCGGCTACCATCATAACGGTAAACGTATTCACTCACATCGACTACTTATCGTTACTGCCCGTGCGAATGTGCGAGGCTGAGTACGAGGCCTCGCCTATGCGCAGAAACCTAATCTGATGGCCGAGGACGGCCGTCCTGCATATAACTGTACGCATTCTCGTCGGTTTTTTTACACTCGAGGTAAACGTCAAACGAGCATCTATACGGACCAATAAACATGTGGTCTCAACTATGCGTAATAGCCTAATCTAGCGGCAAACGACGGTCCTTCATACCCATAACTGTGCGCAGTGTCGCGCTCCTTGGTTACTAAAGTAACTAACAGATCCGCATAAATGCTTCCAGCTGACTGTGAGGCTCCAACAGTACACAAAAGACTAAACCAACGGCCATTGACAATCATTCATACCCATACATGGCACCAGTCTGACAATGCCATGTCTGAAAATTCACAACCAGTCTTGGCGAATCATGTTTCTATTTAATGGTTACAGCGGTGTGAACTTAATATGTAGTCAATCAGGCTCTTAGTTTTAGGAATCCGCTTTCATTTGACAGAGTTTCTGAAGAAAAATATATGATCATTTATAACCCGTGTAGATCTGCAAATTCACTGAAAACACAATTAAACAAGGTTGCACTGGCTACCTCACCAAACGATTAAAAAGTCCCGTTGTCCACAATACCCGATCGGTGTCCACACTCGAGCTGGAGACTTTCTCTTACACAGGTAAACACACTGCTGGATCAGTTGGTCCCACTGGTGATACTGAGGGGCCATGTGTATGTAGATAATTTGATAGTGGCGTTCGGCAATCATAGACACTGCTGGAAGCAGCAAATTCAACGCTGACTAGGGATACAAGCTTTAAGACATGATTGATGGACCCAAAGACAGCATGTGTCCTCAAACGTGCACACACGGATACAGACATAGCAAATAACTAGTGAGTGTTAAGGTACTTGGTGTCAGAACTGCTCAATTAGAGCACTAAATCCCAAATTAATTACGTTTCTGCTTCCCCATACCGATACCAGGCAGTTGGATATAAGCGACAGCCTTGTCGTCCCTATCATAACATGTAACCATTCCATACTCCATCGCGTTAGCAGTCTCAGCAACTGGAGGCTCCTTTACAAGGAACCTAGTGGCTAACGTGCTTGCGTTTGTGATTTTAAGCATCGTTTTATATATATAAAAAGCTTCCATATATCGAACACAAAATGTCGATATTCCATGCTACAGTAAAACTCCCTTCCATATATGTTCTGGTTTCATCAAACTCATAGCTTATGCCGAAGTATTGCGACCCATCCTTACCTCCACATTCATGTCTACAATATTCTAACAGATGATCTAATAAGACAGTCACACTTGAAGCGATTCAATCGTCTCAGATAATAATCGTGTTCTAGCTAAAGACAGTAGGGTTTACTATATCACAGCCAAAAAAACAGATGCCCTCCGATCCACACCAAGGTGTCATACACTGACTCAGTGCCTCAACTCCGTGGTGTTTTGCATCTTTCTTTTGATTTCGTGATAAAATTACGCATTTTGTCAATTACATAACCGTTTTTTGTTCAAATACAAAGAACTAAAAGAACGCGCACTTGCACAATTCAGGCAGTAGAGACGTGGTCACGCGCCTCTAACCTCTCCATTCTGATTTCGCTCGAACTTACAGTGGTCACTGGAGAGTCTCATAAACTAACCCTGGTATCACAACATTTCAAACCAACTTCGGAATCTCTAAGTGTGGACTGTTCATAAGAAGAACACTGGACAACCATGACTGGATTATTGTTTATCCGCCGACCTAGGCCAACGACGAATTAATTTACAGCGAACAATTCTTAGTGAGTCTGTTTCATCTGACCTCTTTATTATTGTATACGCATACTAGCTTTATTATTTTTGTTTTTTGCCAAACATTCCTGAAGAAGTAGCCTTTTGGGCGGTGAAACCACTTAAATACCCTCTTTTGTCCTGTAAGTCGTCTGTTGACCCTGAATCCCCACAATCGATCACCTTGATGCGCCTTACTGGCCCATTTATATTTGCCCCACCTAATTGGCCTTTTGTGTGTAGCCAATGCATCTTCCGGTGCTAAACGCATCCTTCAAAGAAATTCAACAAAACGTTGCCCTCTTATTGACACTTCACGGATCTGCCGACACCGACACACGCGAGCTATGGTTCTGAGACAGTGATTGTCCACCACCTGGAAACTTCTTGGTTCCGCTGCTCTAGCAGACCAAGACTCACGGCCATACAACGAAACAACCTGCATTGTAAGTAGTGCAGGATTTTCAACAACCCTATGAGTAGTACATTACAAAGATAAACCTGCTTTTTAGTTTTATACACACGTCTTTTGAGATTCAGAATGTACAACTTCGACGCAATTAGTGCCTCAAATTAGCAAACCGGAGCCTTGCAGATTCGTGCGTTGACCTTGTTTGCCACACCACTATCAGAACATATACTATTTCGGATGTACCTAAGGCGCTACACAAACGCGTGTGCCTCTCCTTGGACTGCAAGTGGCGGGTTCCGTGATTGCTTGTTCAGGAGCATGACCTTGCAATTTTTGGGTGCAAAGTGCATACGAAAGGACGGAATGACTTTGATCAACTTATTCAAAATCAACTGTGTCTCCTCCTCCTCGAAGATGAGGACGACTTTCTCTGCATAGTTCAGACCGACAATTTTTTCGTCAGAATGTTTTGAACGCAGGCGTTATGAGGACAGTTCAGCTTGCGTCTCACCATCTCATTGATCACAAAAGTAGATAAAAATAGAGATTTAAAGGTTCTGACGGGCACTGCTTTGTGTACGGAGTCTTGGGTATCTCTTCCTATCCTTCCGTACCACGTCTTCCCCAGCTGCTTTCCTCGACAATGAAAAGGACCGCAGGGTTGACAACCCTCACTTCAACTGCATGAACATTCCCCACTAGAGAATTCTACCGTATGCTGAACCTCACATTCCATTTTCTGCAACGGAAGAAAGAGGAGTCTAAAATGGAAGCAACTACTGTCGGACGCCCTGCCCCTTAACTGAGTTTGCCCTGGTTGCATCATATATCCCTGGCAGTCCTCCAGTGAGTCAAAAAGTTAATTGATGGCAGAGTGGAAATTGTTAACAGAGACTCACCAACTACATGAGGTATAACGCTCAAATAACGAATGGTTTTGTGGAGAATTGACTCTTTTCCCTACGCCATTCTGAGGTCATACTATCGTGCAAACACGAAACATCACCAAACATTCGACATGCTTCTCTGATTTCACGTCCCAGCACGCCTCATGCGACCTTAGCTGAACATAGTTTAAACGATGCGCGTCCGTCGTATTATCACGTATACCCACGCCCGTTTGCATCGACCGCTCACCCATCATCTCCACCTGAATATTATTCACCGTTTCTGAAATCGTTCAGTGTCGCCCGCTGCAATGGTTGGAAATTGTTACCGCTTTTAACTTCCCACTATTCCGGGCTGCAGTCTAAATCAAGCGTAGTTTTTTACCAGGCATTTTGGCACTTTGCTACTTTGAGTCTCCAGTGTAAAAACGGCTCGCTTATTGTCTCGTTTGAATGGCAGCAACGGACCACCGTGAGTGTTCGATGGACCTATAGATATGCATGTCCAATGCTGGACTTAATTTGACACGATTTCATGTCAAATCCTAACTACGTTGACAACATAGGTGACTTACTCAATATGTTCTTTTATGGGGCTGACTCAAACCCAAGTAAGACTTTGCGATGACGGTACCTCGACTGCCATACCCATCTCGAATCCTTGCCGTTAGTTCACCATATCCCTACTATTTCCCAGATCAGCGTGTTACGTGCGCCAATGAGACCGTTGAGTTCGCGTCAGAGCTTAAAAGCACTGCTCATGAACCCATATATTCATCGAGTAGCACTACCAAGTGGTTGAAATGCAGGTATAGTTAAGACTGCCTTGCGCTCGATATGTCCTGTGATGACCATATAAATAAACTTATAGCTGTGATGAAATCCTTGGCCTTGTTTGACCAGACACCTGCTGCAAATAGAGAAGACCCTTCCGATATGTGTTGCGAATGGCTGCTGCGCGGACAAAGAGCGCATAATTATTGTCCTTACAGTCTACAGATTATTTTCAAACGCAACACAGAAGAGAACATGTAAAGAATAGCTTTCCACAAAATTTCTCGCCGTTTTTACGGAGAATATTCGCGAAACCACTAGCAGTTAGTCTAGCCTGAGATGTCGGATAGCCAGCGGTAGTTGATGTTCGCGAAGATGTGGTGACGGGACACGCCGATTCTGAGAGGTGCAGATATGAAAATCGATATTGTTAGAAAAGCAAGGTGCTCATTGCATATATTTGCACTGGTTGGGCGACGCATGGAAAAGAGGCGAAAGGGTGCGTGTAGTACAAAAGCTCAAGGTCGCTAGAGGTGTGTAAAATCGGGCTATTGATTCTTCCTGAGGCTCGTCGGGTGTACGTGCAACAGGGAGAAAGATACACAGATTGACTCATACAGTAAATATATCAAAGCAAGTGAAGTCACGTTTTACCCCCGGTACGCCATTTAAGTATGAATTCCACGCCCGTAGTGGTCCTCGGGTACATTTAGACAACTTCTAACAAAACTGCGGCTGCATGTTGATATTCTAAGCGTTCAACTAGATATTGTCAATAGGTTAGAGATATTTTCATTCAAACTACGGCTTAGCGTTTTTCAGTGTTTATAAAGCGGTGAAATGTCATTCGGTTTTGCGGTCAATCTGCATTAATCATGGCCGGATTGTTCCATCCACTCGACATGTTTAATCCCTATTCTGTAAATTTGTGTATAATAAATTGGTGCACAATATATGTCGAAAACCATTTTATTTTGCCGCAAATTTTCAAATCATATGAATACTCCTGCGCAGTCATTTTATGCTGACAATTTGCTGTGCACAACGTTATGCATAATTTGAAAGCTACGAAAACTGAAGAAATGTAATGCGGTCAGTGGCCAACCGTCTACACAAACTCATGTCTCTATGCATATCTTGCTACAAGTTGCGCGCTTTTATCACAGCCTTTTGTAGTGAAAATGCTTCACACGATTTGAACGTGCTAATTGTTAAGGTCATGTAACACCAGCCAGAACTGAGTGTCCGTTCGATAAGCTAGTGTAGCGCGCCGAAATTGTGGACGAGTGGGTTAGGCATGCCACATTTTAACGATTCGCTGTGCTCAAAAAAATTCGGGTACCAAAATCCGCCAAGACGAATGCTGTATGACGGTAGGATAGGACTAAAAGTGGGTACTCCACTTGTGTCACATACAAATGAGCGTCACTCGGATAAAAGCTTTCAGAATGACGACTATAGAATTGTACACAGATATTTAGGCTGGCGGCGACTGTATGTTATTTGATACGTTTACAGTGTTAAATACACGAATGAAGTCATCATCTTGGGCGGAAGCAGCTGATTGCACCACATTGCCAACTCTAAATTGGCGCCACTGCTTCCGTCGAGGCTCAAAGATTAATTGTATGTGCCTCCGGCTATAGCCCGAATAGGCTCACAGATATTCTGTTGCCCCTGCATCATTCAACACATCCAGTCCCCGTCGATGGCCGTTCAAATTTTCCGAATGAAGGCGGAAATAGATTCTCATTTTTGTGATACTTGAGCCGGTTTTGCTCGTTTGTCGCATAACCATCCAGTCAGACGCCTTACCCATAACTTTCTGCTGCGTTGTCGCGGATGAGCGAGGCATAGCTTAACCAATATATTTTTCTTAAAGCTATTTTGCGCGTAAATTATTTACCTGGGGTGTTCTAAGAAAGTCATATCCAATCCAACTGGTCAGGCCGCCACCATTACACACCAGAAGGAAGCGCAACAGGATACTCGAGGTTTTATATGTGCCCATAATTCTTATACAAGTAAGAAGTATAACTAACGGGAACCGAAGATTCAGGGTATTGCGCCGCGAAAATCCGCACGGTGAAATTCAATGAGTTAACCTAGCCATCCGGTTTCAACCAATTGCAGCAGAGTTAGTGATATTACGGCCAGGTTCCTTTAACAGGACGCCTCCAAGGCTGTTTTCTATGGGCTAGAGCTCAAGTATGGCCTACCCAATCAAAAATTAGCATGCATTATGCACCCAAAATGGAGGAACCGGTCTTCTTCACTCTGGTTGAGCAGCATTCAGATGCCAAATTTTTTGGATAGCAAGCAGTCATGAGGACTGTTTTGTGTGTAAATATGCGAGAAACCATGCAGTGTCTGACAGAGTGGACGAATATTTTCGAGGAAAGTGGTGATTTGGCACCGGAGAAGTTCGAAAGACTGAGCAGTCAGGAAGCCGATTGCGGTTAAACATGTCCGGGCGTACGTCTTGTCAGACTGGACATAAACTGGGATACACGTAGCAAAGTATCGGGGATGGGCATATAATCTCCGGGTAAGAAGCACGCTAAACAAACGACGCTGCAAGCACTTACCACACCGGGGCCCAGATGTTTGAATATGACACTTAGAAGCCGTCTAAGATGTTGTCAGAAGTTGATTTTCTTTACAGCTTAAGTGGATTGATTTTCTGAGGGTACGCAATATGGCTCAGTATATCGCCGACTCCCTGAGTACTTTGTCTCTTGCTCCGAGATGCATGAACCACGGACTGACTTCAAGCCGGCTTCACAAGTCTTGGTGCTTTGATGTAGCCCTCTGGGGAGCATATTATGCCGTATTCTCAGCCCATTTTCCTGAAAACTCTACGCAATGTGATATTCAATGCAACCAGGATGTCCACCACGGTATAAACGTACAATTCTGATTGCTTCAGCAAGCCAACTATGAATTCACGCGGAATATAGAGTGGTGGACCTTGTACTGAGTTAAACAGCAAATAAACTCACTCACAAACACCCTCAATTAACCTTTGCGAATCCATGCGCCGTTTATGCTCGCACCGGCTGATGGTAAGGAACAAAGTGTAACCCCCACTATATCAACTCATGAAATTATACAGCAGCGGTCGAAACGGAGTTCTTCCCAACGCCTGCTAAAATTAATCAATTTAAAGAAATGTGGTCAATAAATTTAAGAAGAATCCATTCCACTCATTTGAGTATTCAGATTCATGCTCTGATGTGCCTACTCACTACTCAAGGGATTGAGAGGCTGATGCACATAATTGAGGCATTTTCTCAATCTGTCTGAGTTGCCTTTTCCGACTTTCAGGCGAAACCCGAAAAATAGCATGCCCTATTTCTGTTGTTAAGGCGTCGCCCTTGAATATTTCTTTGGCCGCACGTAAATGGTGCTGTAGCGGACCAGAACCTTATCAGCGTGTTCGGATAAATTAACAAGCAAAGTTACCAATACAAAATCACAGTAAGGAAAGAATGAGTAGCCAAATGAGGACTCACGAATGTGTAGATCCAATACTCTACTACAACGATCCAAATGCAGTAACCGGCTGTGAAAGGAAATATTCACTCGTCGAAATTTGCCACGGATGATTCACGCGTGAGTGCTATATTCCACCGTAAGAAAATTATTCACGGCTAAAAAATGTCACAGGGATTTATTGTGACGTTCAACAGTTGACACAAACACGGAGATTTAGTCACAATGGTTCAGCAGTCAGCAAACAGTTCAACGGAGCGTAAATACGTCCGTTCAGCAAGAAGTCAGCAGGTCGCGCCGGAACGTTGTGTATTCGCAACATTAAAACAAAAGTCATGACAGTTACAAAGTGTGGTTTAAGTTCAGGAAGAATGGTAAATGTGACAACGGACTACAGACACTACAGTGCGCTCTGACCATTTTTCGAAGACCCAATACTATTGCCTTCTCCGAATTCCCTCAGAGGACCTTTGACTTATAGCTGTCGTACATTACGAAAGATGCCACCTTGCCTTCTCACAATCTTGTAGTTAACTTTTTGAAGAATAGTTTGGACCTCATTTCAGGAATACTCCGAATCATCTGCGCCGAAGGTACTCTCAGTTCAAGCTGGTTCAAGAAAATACGCACACCTTAGGAACATGCGCTAATGAGCTTTTCAGGCTCAGGGTTTATGGCATGGTAACGGAAATATATAGCAGCTGGCAAAGGGTTGCCACAATTATCACTTGATCAGGGTACTGTTCTCCACTATTGATAAGATGACGACACACGCGAAAACATCGCGCACGGTCGTAAATGATCCTTACCGGATTCACGGATTCACGGATTGACACACAGGATCGAGGCTTTTGACCAAGTTTCCCGGGTTGGTTTTGTTCTTGTCGGTCAGTGGCTGTCGTTCACCTGGAGGGCCCAAGTGAAAAAAGGGTGTAGCTATGCTCTATATGTTCTCAGCGCAGGGCAGTATGCTTGCCAGCGCCAGGATCCGCGTAAATAAATGTCTAATAGTGCTTTAAGCTGGGTTCTAGAAGGAGCGTGAACAACCGCCGGAGGTAGGTCATTCCGCGTACCTACTACCCGAAATGAGAAAACGTTCTGTCTAATGAATGTG
>NW_008751724.1:1316366-1321501 GCF_000715545.1 Opisthorchis viverrini
CAAATGCTTTTGAGAAGTCGAAAAGTATGGCATCCGATATGAGTCCTTCGTTCTTGGTTTGTGTTAAGCTGTCCATAAACACGAGCATGTTTGTTACGCAAGAACGGTTTGGGAGAAATCCGTGTTGAGCTGGAGATATCAGATTGCTGGAAGTAAGGTGATCTAGGATGGCTCGCTTCAGAATGCGTTCCATCACCTTGCACGGCACGCTAGTGAGGCTTATAGGCCTATAGCTGCCAGGCGATAGTCGGTCACCAGTTTTGTAGATTGGCGTGACAATCGCTTCCTTCCAGGCAGAGGGAAGGCGGCCTTCATCAAGCGACTGGCGAAACACTAGGTGCAGTTGATTTGCGAATGTGGAGGACGTTTCTTTCGTGATCCCTGGTTGGACCTCGTCAGCCCCCAACGCTTAAAAAGGGTTGATCTTGTGCAAGAGTTGACGAATGTCCTCCACCGTAAAGACCAAGTCCGTTAGGGGCTGTTCGTAGATCCACCTTGACAAGAGTGGATGTGACGAAGACGCAGGGGCTGAGTACAGACACGCATAGTGTTCTCTGTAAACCTCAGATACCACTGTTGTGCCATTCGTCGGTCCCTCGTTTCTATCCCTCAAGGAGAAAGCGGATGGCTTGTTTCTGCTGCGATGTCTCATGTACTTGAACAAGACAAATTTGTGTTTTTCGAGCAAGGTCCAGATTGGTGGCTTGTTTTCGTGTGTTCCATTTTCGGGTTTCTGATTTACAGCGGGTCCGCATCTTACGAAATGCCAGCTCATCTTCTGTATCCCCTGCAGTGAACTTTTTGAAGAGTTGGGATCTTTTTTCCAGAAGTCGCCGAATCCTTTTTGACAGCCTGCGGTTCATCCGACTGCGTGCTGGTTTTTTCGGACGAACGTCGCATCAGCCTCGTGAACTTTCTGCACAATGGTGCTATATAGTTCTTCCGCTGGAGCTGGTCGCAGTGTGACTTGTTCAAGAAAGATGCGCATTCCTGAGAAGTCTGCACGGTAGAATTCTCGAAACCACGATTGGAGTTCGGAATTTCTGGCCCAATGGCAGATGCAATCAAGGGTCAACACACAGTGGTCGCTATGTCCCGGTGGAGCGTTAATTGTTACCTGGTCAACGAAGTGCCTTTCGTTGAAGATGACCAAATCCAGGAGGGATGGTAGTTGGCCCGCGCGGTATCTGTTGGCCGCGACGATATGTTGAGTCCAAGCGATCTATTGAACGACTTCAGACAGCGCCGCTGCAAAAAGTAAGCCCGATTCGACGCGCCGGAGTTCCATCCGGGAAGCTTTCGGGCGCTGAAGTCACCTACCAGCAGGAGATGAGTGAAGTGGTAGTTGAAGTAGAGTTGCTCAAGGGTTTGTATGAGGAATTGGTCATCTTCAGGGGGACTCGAGTGGCTACGGTGGACCACACCGGGAAGGAGAGAATCGGACCCGCGCAGCGGGATGTGGACCCACAGCTCATCGCAAAAGGGTGCGGGGTGGTGTCCGAGAGGACAATCGGGATTGGTGGGGCCGCGTGTAAATACAGAGCAACCCTAATTTCCCGCCCTCCTTTTTAGTCGGCTCGAAAAATGGAGTAACCGTCTATCGAGATCTCCGCGTCGGAGACATCTGGTGTGAGCCACGTCTCTGTGAGTGCGATTATGGATGGTTGTTCAAGAAAAGCTGGCCGCTTAACATCGCCGAGTTTGTTGAAAAGGCTAGGGCAGTTTGTGGACAAGCAATTCAAAACCGTCTCCGCTGCCTCCGAGGGTGAGTAGCCGAAAGTTGAGTGACCAGGGTGGTCAGCAGACTTAATAGTTATGCGGCGGGTCTTAGTCCAAGGCTACGAAGGGGTCGCTGGGGCGATGTCGTCTGCTTCCTGCCTTCGTGGTTTTTGGGGGTGCTTTTCGCTTGCGAGGTTTTTCTTCGTTCCGTGGGAGCCCGGTTTGCTCGGGCGTTTTGGCTTTGGGGGATGAAGTCTTTTTCCCCCTGGGCGAAAATTTCGACCGTTGCTGTTTGTAGCTCTTTCAGCACCCCCATTTTTGCGACCAGATTTGATGTTGATCGAGGAGTTGCGGCAAGCTTTCTCCTTCCTGGTTTCTTCGGTTTTTTGGCGCGGTTTCGCCGGGAAAGTGTCTCTGTGTGGTCCTGGGCGCTGGGTGTCGGCACCAAGAAGTAATGATTTTGGTGGCGCTCCCAAAGGGCTCGTTTTTGCGGAGGACCGCACCTTAAAGCCAGATAGCAGTTTTCTAATCAGGTGGTTCTTATGTGGCTTGTTTGGCTTCGGTCGCTCTTCTTTCGTGTTTGTGTGGACACCTGATCCGCCGGCGATCAGCGTGGCTAACTCGATGTAGAAGGGATTCACCGGATGGCTGTGGTCATGTTTATGGCTTAGTCTGTCGGGGTCCTGGGTGACGGTTGTGTCCATAAGCAGAGAGGCCACTTCTGACGGAGTGGAGCTGAAGATTGGCTTCGATGCATGTCCCTGCACATCTGACTCAGTACAGTTCAGAGACCGTGGCTTTGTTGAGGAGTGCATGGCTGCAGCTGTAACGGAGATAGGCGTTGATATCTCCACGTACTTTGGGCGCTGCTTGCAAGCGAGGTTTGCCTCCTCCAGGACATCACTGCTTCTGGTGGGCGAGAGGCCTGTGGTGGTCGAATATAAACTGATGTCCGGAGACGCAGCTGGTTTCGTCGGCCTGCTTTCGGGAGCACAACGGGATATGGCCACAATCGGCTTGGCCATGAGTTTGGGGTCGGATGAGTTTATGCCCAGCGGAAGCCTGTTTTGTGCCTCCACCCCTGACCTGTTGTGACCGAGCTTTCGAGCGTCTAGAGGGCAATCCTCAGATAAACGCCTGACCATTGGGTTGGCATTTTGAATGCCGCCAGCCCGCTCCAAGATCTTCAGATGGGGAAGAAAGAGTGACGAGAAGTACAAGCGTTCGCTTGCTTCCCTTCTGGCGTAACCATCCTGCATGGAGCGAGTGGTCGGGCTTGGTGAGGACATTCCTAAGGATTGATTGTGCCAGCTTCACTGGTGTGGTTTTTCCGGAGAATGACAGATTGATTATCAGTCTTCTTTCCCTTAGGCGCCTGTCCACTAGAGACGCTTTCGCGGTCTTCATAGCCGCGTCAGAGAGTTGTATCTCTTCGCAGTTCATAGCCGCGTCAGAGAGTTGTATTACTCTCTTCGCAGCCATAGGGCTCGGTATGAATATCGCGGGGGTATTGGTTCAGCGAAGAAAGTTCCTTGTCAACTTTCGTCCATGTCGCTGCAGTCCTGGTGTCTGAGTCCTCGAGCGTCTTTGAAAGACGCTGTAATTTCTCGCCGATTAAAGCGGAACACTGACAGTCGTCTTTCTGAGTCTGCACTGGGGACTGGGTACAGTTTTGAGGGCTCCCCTCTTTGCTGCGGTATGTATTACACCCTTAACATAGAGGCAGCTGGCGCAGACAAACGGGTCGGGAGAGTTAGCTAGTCGGTTTATCTGGTCGTCCTGTGAACCCGTGCGTTTGAAATTTCACCAGGCCTTGCAGGTGTGGCATTGCATCCCGCGTTTGACGTTCGACGGGCAGCCATTTCGCCCACATCTGTTGCGGTCTATCAATGGCTGCAGGGGGGCAATCGGTATAAATTGATGTCATGTTTCGGACTAGATGTAAAATAGGAAGTGTGCGCAAAATATCAAGGGTTATCTCTCAAATGTTTCGTTAGAGTAATAAAATTCAGCAATCACTCGCGTGTACTCTGCGACTAGATTGAAAAACAAAAAACTTCTTTCACAAATTTGCACGAGGGAAACACGAGACCGATTTCGAACGTACCGCGGATCATACCTTCACTATTGATCCGAATAGCCCATCGCCTACCGTGAATTTCTGAGAAGCTGTATTAGACCTACAGGAAACCAGTGAAATCTCTGGTAGCTCCATTTGGCGCGTGCTACTAGGTCGCGGACGTCAGGGTCAATGGTATCGACCAATCAGAACCCTAAGGCTTCCGCCTACGGCGCGTTGCCTCGTTGGGTCCATTGCTACGGTACAGTCGTGTGGACGCCGGTGATCTAGCGTAACAACTTGGGCAAAGCGATGGGGTGGGGATTTAACACTTGTGGACCGAATGAGGCGATGGTGGTTTCAGGTGAGTGGAAGTTAACTGTAGACGTAATACTAACTCTAATCGTAGGTTGTTATCACCGCCGTCCTCTGTTAGTTCCTGGCGGAAGAGTCTTCGTCTGGCCGGGCATACAGCGGATTGATAGGTAGCCATGTTGTAAACATCTTTGAGATATTACCGTGTTATAAATATTACTTCTAACTAGTCTTGAATTCATCCACAGAAAAAATTCCATTTGACCCTCAGGATGCTAGTGTCAGCAGGCTTCTGGGTAGTCATCATTTGGGCAGATATTGCATTGACTGCATTCTCACACATTGGGGAACTTGACCAGTGACATTCATATGGCCTACCTGATATTCCGGTACTTCCGCAGCTCAAAAGCCTTTATTAGGTTTCTTTCACTCCCCCACACCTTCGTTCAGCAAGGAGTGATTCGGAAGTTTGTGGGGTAACATCAGTCCTTGGTATTCTCAGACCTTCGTATGTGAAATTGTGTAACTCTACAAGCGCTTCATTCAAAAACTAGTGTTCAACGGATGCACACTCTGTTCCTACTTTATTTTGTGATTGATCTGTTCATGAAATGAAAGCTGGAAGTTTTTACAAAGCAAACTACTCACGAGGTTGCTGAAAGCACTTCGATAGCCCACGACCAGTTTCGCCCTTCTTAAGGCTTATACGATAGGCGCAGTCCCCGACTTTCCGTCAACTTTACGTTCTACTTGAACCCAAACTGGACTGATTTCGACAAATACACTCATTTGCAAATCAATTTGATTTTCACGGGAGACTCAGGTGCACATCAAGTGAACTCGTCATCACCATCATCATCATCACCGACAGCATGACATCAGTGTTCAACACCGATGCTTCACTGCCGTACAACCATGACTTATTTGAAAGCCTTATTGTGTAGAAAAGAGTAAAGGTGGATGGGGGAGGGACTTAGTGCTAGCTTAACACAATCATTCTGAGGTGCCTACACCTCTAGACATTCACTCAGGCAATCTGGAT
>NW_008751724.1:1323047-1329577 GCF_000715545.1 Opisthorchis viverrini
CCATTTCTACGGAACAAGTCGCCACATGTTCCAACCCCCAACCTGGAGGGCCAGGAGACTGTGTTCATTAGACCTCTAACCTTTGGCCAACCCGGTATGAGAGACTCTGTGAGTGTCGCGGGACAATCTCAAGTATAGCTCAATGGATCTCCGAGGTACACAAACCGCCACACCACGGTAAGGTCCAGTCTCTTCTTGACGGCTTGTGTGACGGTTTGCGCATCTCAGCGATCCATTGAGCTATACTGGAGAGTGTCCCGCGACACTCACATTCTCTCATACCAGGTTGGTCAATGGTTAGAGGTCTGATGAACACAGTCTCCTGGCCCTCCAGGTTGGGGGTTGGAACATGTGGCGACTTGTTCCGTAGAAATGGCAATGCATTTGCACTTCCCGCCAAACACCGCTGCCTTGCGGTTAGGCTTTTAAGCCAAAGGCTTTGGTTGAAGACCCTAATCGTCCTCCTGTCTAGGTATGGGCGCCCTGGCAGTATCCCAGCCCATGTACAACCATGCACAGCACATATACAATTACAACCAAGTGAACTCAAGAAAATCATAAATGAGATCATAAAAGAGATTCACTTGAGTCTCCGGTTCAAATTGATTCATGTACAACCATGAATTGCACATATACAATTACAACCAAGTGAACTCAAGAAAATCATAAATGAGATCATAAAAGAGATTCACTTGAGTCTCCGGTTAAAGCCAAATTGATTTGCAAATGGGCGTATCTGTCAAAAGCTGGAGGTTCTTCAAAACCCTAGTAGCTGCTGGAGAAATCCACAATGTATACAAGGGCGATACTACTTCAGTCTTCGTTGAATAATATAACTCTCGCAAGTTTTGGATAAATTTCTAGAAATACTCTCGTCCGTAAGTCCTCGCCTGCTTCAAAATGAGGTCGACTTTTTTTGACAATTCAAAGGGACACTCAAATGGTTCGAACGTTCTGTGCATCTTGGAATTTGTGTCCGCCATTGTATCGTTAAATATGAGGTCACTGCGCTAATCTTCGAGATTCGATACATGTTTGCTAATTTATAGAACCTTCGGTGGCAAAGTGGTATATCCGTTAATCTCAGTAGGCGTGGATCCGTGTACAGCATGAGTTGGGAGTGAGGCATCGCCTCAGTGAACTTGGATGCCTTTGGTTTCCTGAAAGCTACTGCCTCAGAATCGTAGCTTGGGTAGACTGGTGTCAACGGTTATGCAACGATGGCTGGTTTTTGGCAGCGCGGCATGAAGACCAATCGATGAATATGCTGGACGAGAAGGTATGACGACTTGTTTGTGTATTGCACACTCTCACTCCTCGTCTCCTGAAGAGGAAGAGGCGCAACTTTCAAGCTAGCAGGACAGTATAAAAGCTTTACGGAATGTCGCTGCCGACTTGATCTGCCGCTTGGGCTGAGGTCCACATTGTTCTCCTTATGCTTAGCTAGGAACGCCACAGGTTATGGCTGCCAGTCTGTGTGAGTGGCAGTTTTGTCATTTTCTATGTAGATATGGGATATTTGAGGTGTAAACACCTTGAAGTGCTTATATTGGTCTTGTATTAAATATCAGAATGTTAGAAAGGAAGAACTACATTACCCACCGGCGACAAAGTTTCTAGGTCGCATATCGGGAAGCCGCCAACCGGTGTGTCGCGCTTGCCCGTAAACTGTTCTAGTGCGTGTTCCATCCGTAAATACGCCACCCCGTCGTATTCTTATACGCCTGAAAAAAAAACGAAGGAAAATGCCGACTACGACGCTGCATAGACAATTGAATAGGGGTAGGAATGAACTGCCAAGTTTATCGAAAAGATTCCATAATCGCCGACCACATAAATCAGTAGTAACTAACTCGAATGGTAACGCTGTATCTTCAGTAATCTAAACCCCAGTTTTGGCGTGATCCTTTTAACGGGTGGTCTCAGACGTTTTTGCATGTCAGTCGCAAAGAATGCTGTATACCCGTGTATCTCAAGCCACAAAAACAAGTAGAGTAATTCGGGTCGTTGACTCGATAACTCGTGTACTAGTTAAGAGGTTCATCTTTGCGATAGTTTTGAAGTTCTTCGATCTCATTTAGGCCACAATTCAAACCTGCACAGTGTAGTTCAGTTGTTGTCCGATGTATGCTCTTATCACAGTTGTGAAGATGAACCGATGGGGCTTCTCTCATTTAAAACCATTTTGTGTGTTTGATTTTGTACCTTTTGCCCTTCGTGAACAACCCAGGTTCTCTTGTACTAGTATTTCAAGCTAAATTATTTGATAGTGAATATTACACACGAATAATATGTTCTATCCTATTGGTGTACAGGCTTGGATCTTCCAAGGTTTAGGGGTGGGTTATTGGTGGTAGTCCCTTGTAAAGAACATTCACTCTCAGTTTCGGGTGTGCACTAGTTGTTTGGGCTTCCTATCATCTACTCATTCTTTTCTCAATAATTCTCGAATACTTTGGTTGTACGACATTAAGGAACCTAGTATTCAACACTAATGTGCTGTTGTTACTGGTGGCAACAGTAATACCAATGAAGTTAACAGGCATATCCTAACGATGTATTTATTTCGTGACCAAAAATGACCTATTCATACTGTAGCTAGTTCCTTTAGCCTTCCTCAGTCGCATCAATGCGTAATACCTAGAGTTTCGCCTGCGGCAACGCGCTTAGAGCTACATTAAAGCACTGGACATCATGCAAAACAATGGTAATACTTGGATCTGGAAGAAATGTTTCCGGTAGTCATGAACACAATTCGGTTAGGTGAATTATTTGAAGTTAAGTGAAGGTTGGCGTGCTCATCGATCGTGCAGTCTGGTGAACACGAAAGTTTAGGGAAATGGAATATACTGGAATGCCGAAAGCTTATTTCGGTTGATCCGCGTGATCGGTCCCTTAAATCTGCTTTTTAGCGCAACCGTCAAAGATTGAACTAGTGCAGCAATCTTTAATAATAAGAGACGCCTCGATCTCTGTGTCGAACACTGTGAAAAACAATTCTCGCAGTCAGCAGCCGCCACCCAATTACAATCTCGAACTGCAGCGACAAGGATGTCCACTTTCTGCATTCGTATTAAACTTCTCGATCGATGAGGTTTCGAGAGGAGCGCTAGGTTTTCAAAACCCTAATGTTCAAACAATACATAAGAGATAAAATAATTTTAGTTCAGCTGTAGCACATCGATACAAGGCTGTCGTTCCGCCCAGGGGAAGCACAAGGGCTGAAATACTATCAGGCCACCCAGGCATAGACAGGAACAGTCAGCTGCTGAGGTTGGGTTCGAACCCCGGACCGTCCGGTCAGTAACTTCGCGCCTTAATCATTGAGCTGCTGACCAAAATCTTGTCAATATGGATTATACAGACAGACAGAAGGCGCCTGTGTTTATGGATGAACTCACCAGAGTCCTTTCGTCTTTTAGTGTGCACTTTGCAACCAAAAAGTGTAAGATCATGCTCGTGGGTATGCGGTCATTAAAAACGCCACTTAAGATCCAAGGGGAGGCACTCGAAGTTGTAGAGCGCTTTACGTACCTTAGAAGTTGCAGTAGTTTTAATGATTGTTTGACACGAGGTCAATGCACGAATCTGCAAGGCTTGGGTCACGTTTGCTAATTTGAGACACCTAAGGTATCAAAGCGGTATATTCTTGAATCTCAAAGGACGTGTGTATCAGGCTACAGTGCGGGTTTTTGTTGTATGGCTGTGAAACTTGGCCCATTCAATCAGTGGAACTAAGATGTCTTCAGGGGGTCGACAATCGCCGTCTCAGGACCATAGCTCTTGTAGGTTGGTTTCGGAGAATCTGTAGCGGGTCAGTTAGAAAGCGATTTTATGGTTGCACATCGGGGACTTTGAAGAATGTGTTCAGCGCCAGAAGCTGCGTTGGTTACGCCATGTATTGCGTATGCCGAACCATCGTTTTCAGAAGAGAGTGCTGTTTTCCGTGCCCAATTCTGTCTGGTAGCAAAATATCCGGGCCACATAAGGTAAGATAGTCGTTCAGCCGCAACACCCAGCCATGCCACCCGAAGGAAGTACGAGGGCTGAGATATTGCATTCTCGCAGTCAGCAGCCGCCACCCAATTACAATCTCGAACTGCAGCGATAAGGATGTCCACTTTCTGCATTCGTATTAAACTTCTCGATCGATGAGGTTTCGAGAGGAGCGCTAGGTTTTCAAAACCCTAATGTTCAAACAATACATAAGAGATAAAATAATTTTAGTTCAGCTGTAGCACATCGATACAAGGCTGTCGTTCCGCCCAGGGGAAGCACAAGGGCTGAAATACTATCAGGCCACCCAGGCATAGACAGGAACAGTCAGCTGCTGAGGTTGGGTTCGAACCCCGGACCGTCCGGTCAGTAACTTCGCGCCTTAATCATTGAGCTGCTGACCAAAATCTTGTCAATATGGATTATACAGACAGACAGAAGGCGCCTGTGTTTATGGATGAACTCACCAGAGTCCTTTCGTCTTTTAGTGTGCACTTTGCAACCAAAAAGTGTAAGATCATGCTCGTGGGTATGCGGTCATTAAAAACGCCACTTAAGATCCAAGGGGAGGCACTCGAAGTTGTAGAGCGCTTTACGTACCTTAGAAGTTGCAGTAGTTTTAATGATTGTTTGACACGAGGTCAATGCACGAATCTGCAAGGCTTGGGTCACGTTTGCTAATTTGAGACACCTAAGGTATCAAAGCGGTATATTCTTGAATCTCAAAGGACGTGTGTATCAGGCTACAGTGCGGGTTTTTGTTGTATGGCTGTGAAACTTGGCCCATTCAATCAGTGGAACTAAGATGTCTTCAGGGGGTCGACAATCGCCGTCTCAGGACCATAGCTCTTGTAGGTTGGTTTCGGAGAATCTGTAGCGGGTCAGTTAGAAAGCGATTTTATGGTTGCACATCGGGGACTTTGAAGAATGTGTTCAGCGCCAGAAGCTGCGTTGGTTACGCCATGTATTGCGTATGCCGAACCATCGTTTTCAGAAGAGAGTGCTGTTTTCCGTGCCCAATTCTGTCTGGTAGCAAAATATCCGGGCCACATAAGGTAAGATAGTCGTTCAGCCGCAACACCCAGCCATGCCACCCGAAGGAAGTACGAGGGCTGAGATATTGCCAGGTTGCCCAAGCCTAGACAGGGAAGGTCGAGAGGCAGAGGTCGGGTTCGGACCACGGACCTTCCGGTCAGTAAATTCGCGCTCTATTCACTCGAGCCATCAGTCCCTGAAAGGGATCTGTGAACCCTGGGTGTTGGCGTAGGTTCGTCACTGGCTTGGGATGTTGACGCAACAAGACATTCAGACCGGATGATTTACACCCTACACACTAAAAGGGATAGACGAAGCCAGAGCAAAATCTAAAAACCTTAGCACCAACTATTCGAAGCAAAAACGGAATAGTGACAAAATGGGACGTTTCGGTTTTCAAGTAGCAATCAAGATGGTCATGCAAAACGATATTGGCATCAGCTTGGTGATCGTAGCGTCCACTGCGTATTATCATGCGAAGATTGGTTGGGGGAGGCAGTTTCTGGAAAATCAAGGTAAGTCTCACCCTGACGAGGAATGCACTGGTCCCTTGTGAGGAGACTGGATGTCTTCGCTGTGAGACGATCTGTTTACCTGGTTATCCCATGAACCTGTGTGGAAGGATACCTATGCAACATCCACAAAGTCTTCTGTCATATTGGTCAGTGGGTAGGAGGCTGGCACTCAAGTCAAAGGCTGAATGTGGATCTTTGATTGTCCCTCTGCCTAGGTTTGGATACCCTGACAATACCCGAGTCCACATACAAGCATGAAGTTTACAAGTAAAAACACCTTCATGGCATATCGGCCTTATTTGATGCATACAGGAAGATAGATGAGCGAAACTTGTAACCATGACTTCGACATTTCATAGCTATCTGGTAACTCTTCTCCCACCCCTCTTAATAATCACATTGTAGACTATCTGTAGGTACGTCGGCCCGACACCTAGGGGGTGACTAGTCATACGGTGCTCTCTGGCACTTTTCTACAAAGGTTATGCCATCATACGGAGTCGGACTCGCGGGAATCAAGCTGGGTTTCGCCCTGACCGGGGTCGCGTCGATCATATCCTTACATTGCAACAAGTGCGGTAACTTGATTCGTTCGACTGGTCCTCGGAAACCTCTTGTCAGTGAAACAATCAGGGACCAAAATGGCTCCCTGATATGCAGCAAAGCAGAACGTTTGGATCGCTGGGCACAGTACTTCGAATAACAATTCAGCTGGCCACCTGCTACCCCCAATCCAGAGACCCGGCCTTCAACAGAAAGCTGGACCGTAAATATGGAGCCGCCTTCAGTCTCAGAAGTGTCCGAATGCATTTCTCTACTCAAGCGTCATCGCGCTGCTGGTCCTGACGACCTTCCACCTGCTCTCTTCAAGGATGGCGGTGGATTCCTCAGTCAGTGCCTGTCTAGCCTATTTGGGTTTATCTGGGAGAAGGAGACCGTCCCAGACAACTGGGGTGAATCGATAGTGGTACCCCTTTTCAAAAA
>NW_008751724.1:1331092-1334146 GCF_000715545.1 Opisthorchis viverrini
AACTAAACGAACTTTATGGTTGTACAGCAGTGAAGCATCAGTGCTGTCATTGATGATGATGATGATGATGATGATGATGATGATGCGGTAACTGCACCACTCCTACCAACGACCAACAATGGTCGTCTTTTTTATCTGATATCTAGTTTTGGTTCCGCTTATCGTCAGAAATTGTAGCAGTGACTGGCAGTGAAAGACATCCCTTCTAAATTCATGTCTATTATAAGGGAATTCGCTCATCCTCCCGTGGACATGCACATGTCCGTGGCAAACTTGGATTCTCCACATCCAGTGGTACCAGCCAGGGATGTCTTTTGCCTCCCCTTCCCTTTAACTTCGCAGTCGATGTGCTGCCTGAGTCTTCTTTACTTACATCTTATACCTCGGGGATAGAAATACTCCCAGGGCGTTCACTCACGGACATTGAGTACACCGATGACACTTCTCCCTTGAAGTTTAGAGTATTTTAAATAATCTCAATTCTACTGCACAGTTCTGTATGCACTTCGCACCTACATATTGTCCCTGCAAGTTTGGGTGGGGTCGAACCCAAGCATCATGCTTTCAGGCGAACCGATTGATGTGGTGAGTAAGTTCGTCTATTTTGCCAGCATCATAGGTCCTGGTGGATTTGCGAAAGACGAAACCATTTCTCGGAGGCCAGGGCAGCGTTTGCCATCGTGCAACATTTGTGGCGTCGGCATGACATCAGCTTAACTTTCAAGGGTAGGGCGTACAGTGTCGTCGGTCGATCGGTCCTAATTTATGGAGACGTGGTCGCTGCATGCAGGAGACCTTCGAAGGCTCTGTATTTGACCATAGGTTCCTCCGAATCATTGCGCGTGTCCGGTAGGAACATCATATCACTAGTGCTGAGGCACTCCACATGGTTAACGAGAAAGTTCACCCCCTCTTTAGACCAGCTGGTTCGGCGAGAGGACGGCCTCCTTCCTAAATTCATCTTCACCCAGCCTTATATCGAATGGAGACAGTCCAGAGGCGGTCAGTCCGTGACTTGCCAACGAACAATGAAAGTCCTTGCCAGTCCATTCTGTTGCGTTTGCAACTGCTGTCTCACCGGATAGGGACTGCGGGACGAGGCGAACCAGTGGTTAGTCCCCCTAATAGATGTGGCTACGTCATGCGTCCAGCGGCGCTCTTGTATAAAGCTATCATCTTCGCTACGTAACTCCCACTCCCTGTCACACTGGACAAACAGATCCACCAATTCACAACCTGGGCCATCGGCTCCAAAGCGGGACTTCCATTACCATATTCCCCTTTCCTAGGTGAATGAGCTACATCAACTGGAACGACTGCTCTTTGTACGGTTTGTGAGCTTAAAAACCAACTACTTCTATTCGTGCGCGAGTGTTTGGCCATTTCCATCATCTCAGCGACCAGTTGCTATGGTGTGAATCTCAGCCCTCACATCAAACGTCCACGTTTCCTAAGTCTTCATAGTGTCGGTGCACCGTTCCACCACTGCCAAATCTTTAGCTGTCCTCAGATATTCATTTGCGTTCCTGCTGATTTACTTACGCGCCCCTTTTGCTCACCGATTCCGGGGTGGCTGTTTGTCTTACGTGAAACCTTAGGTCAGTTGTTACATTTTACTTTATATTATATCCCTAGTCCTACCGACCGGCAGGCAATCCTGAGCATGGAGTTTTCCATCCTGGAATTCAACTTTCTTAGTCGTATTCAGCACTTCTCTGTTGACTTCGGATGTCCTTGTTTTGTATGGTATGACTGTTGTCCCGACCCACTCCCTATTGGGTCTTCGTGTTGAGGCCAACTATGCATCATAATTCGTATTTAATCAAACTCACTGAGTATGCGGTTTTATGAGGCCCCTTTTAAACACAATTTGTACTGCTGTTCGGCCGGCTTTTTCTGTGCGTAGTGCTCTTACTTGATTAAAAATAGATGAAACCATACTAATGTATGCTGGCATGATATGAGTAGTTTAGGATGACACCCGTTTCCGCTAGTTTCCTGTAAACATTAATCTCTAATTTTCTACCATCCTTGTGAGTACTACATTCTTAGGGGGGCAGTGTACCGAAAGCGCAGTCTAGCTTCAGGCTGAACTTAATGTGAGCATTCAAGGTGTTCACATACTGGTGGCATTCGTTCAGTTTATCATGCTTAATCCCAACGAATGTGTCATCTACGCGACACCAACAACTGTTTGACACTCTATTCCCTCCAAAGCTTTCTGTTCTGCGTGCACATATTGGCCAAAGCCGGGGTTATAGGAGTTCTCGTTAGTGAACCATATTCTTGAGAGTAAATAACTACATCAAAGACGTGGCATATTCTGATTCCGCGAATTATCTCCTTTGTAGGGGTTTGCGTCTGTTCTTGCACTATTGTGTTTGCCCCTAGGAACTGCCTCGCTACCTGCACAGTGTCCCTCTTAGGGAAATTTTTATACATTTAGTTGATACCATGACTAATCGCATCTAGCTCCACTAGAAATCCAGCTACTCTGTTTGAGCAAAATCACGCGAAATTTGGTTGTTGGTGATGAATTAGTCGCGAGTGGTTTCAGGATACCTGTCAGAAATCTTGTTAGTTCACATCGTGATGAACCTGCGCAATCCAATATTGTTTTCATTGGGATGCCCACCTTGTGAATTTTATGCAGCTCATAAAGTCGCCTTTGGATTGTACTTTTGGAGTATAACTGAAACCTGCCCTGTCCTAAATGATTGGTCACCTATCTTTATCGCTTCACAACTTCCCCCTTACTCTAATTCTGTGTTGATTTAATCGTCTCGTTAATTTGTTAGAAAAACCCATCAGCCAGCTATTGTTCGACCCGCAGACAGTTGTTCTTATGCCCACAACACTCACCCTTATCCATTCTGGTCATTCATCATCATCATCATCAACAACAACGATAGCATGACATCAGTGTTCAACACCAATGCTTCACTGCCGTACAACCATGACTTATTTGAAGGCCTTATTGTAAAGAAAAGAATAAAGGTGGATGGGGGAGGGACTTAGTGCTAGCTTAACACAATCATTCCGAGGTGCCTACAC